>NW_022989762.1:258204-456020 GCF_902827175.1 Gymnodraco acuticeps | reverse complement strand
CTTTGTTAGTAATTCTATCGCTTGAAGTGGAGTCGAAAGAGGTGAGTTTTCAGTCTGCGCCGGAAGATGTGCAAGCTATCTGCTGTCCTGATGTCAATGGGGAGCTCATTCCACCATTTTGGAGCCAGGACAGCAAACCCACGTGTTTTTGCTGATGAGAACTTGGGTCCCCCTTGCAGCGAGGGTGCAGCGAGCTGTTTGGCTGATGCAGAGCGGAGTGCACGCGCTGGGGTGTACGGTTTAACCATGTCCTGGATGTAGGAAGGGCCAGATCCATTCACAGCATGGTGCATGTGATATTTGAGTGTTTTATTTTTTAATTCATTTGCAAAAATTATTTGAACACTTTTTTCACTTTGTCATTATGGGGTATTGTGTCTAGAATGTTGAGAAAAATAATGAATTTAATCAATTTTGAAATATGGCTGTAACATAACAAAATGTGGAAAAAGTGAAGGGATATGAATACTTTCCGGATGCACTGTTACAAGTAGAAGTTTAGAATTTAAAATGTTTAATCTTAAATCAAATGAAAAAAACATCAGAATATACCTAAAGTGCCAAAAGTAAAAGTATTTATTTTGCATTTCAGAAGGATTTATATAAAATGACTGCTGCAGAATATCCCAACCTATAGCTATGTTAATGTTTATTCATTTTATTTTTATTTTGTAGTACCTCCAGTAAATATACTTTTTACTGTCTCTCACACTGATCTAAACATTTAAGTCCAGAACAGGAGAAAACATTTATTTTCTTATTCTTCGTATTCTCTTCCGCCATATTTGTGTGCCTTTTTAAGTAGTAGTTCACAGTGAGTGTAGAACAAAGTGTTGTAAAGCCCAGCCCTGGGTGGTAAAAGGTACATCTGGAGAAGAAACACTGCCCTGTTTGAACGTGCTCCCATCCATAAAGAACATTCATGTCCCTTTGAATAAAACTCCTGTGTGGACTCTGCTCTCACACTGCACACTGAGCACATGTTTTAGTCATCCAGCTCAGGTCACATGATGCTTCTGAAGACAGCTGTCAGCGGAGGGGCATGGGGATCTGTCCTACAGGGGAGAGACCTGACAGGAGTCCTGGTGACACACACATGCATCATATGGAAAACATACAAACTTGTGACTTTTGCTCTGGAGACTTCATGAATCACTCTCATGTGTGCATGTGATGAGGTCATCTGCTGCTGGTTCACTGGAGTGAATAAGAAATGGACATTTTGACCAGTGGTGTAATGTATTAAAGTACATTTACTCAAGTACTGATTTTGAGGTACTTGTGCTTTACTTGAGTATTTCCATGTTACATACTTTTTACTCCACTACATTCTCGAAGCACTTTGTACTCAAATACATGTATTCAACAAAAGCAGTAACTCTACAGATTCAGACTATAAGCTAATATGAAATATACATTAACAAATACATAAAATATATGATATATAATAATGGTTAAGATATCCAACATATATTATATTAAGTTATTAAATGAGCTCCAGCTGTGATGAACACATGAATGTATCAATAATAATCCATTTCATATGATTCTGAACTGGGTCGTTATGCTACAATTTATTCTTTTGGTACTTTATTTGAATGCTGTTACTTAAGTAAGATTTAGTATGCCGGAGTTTTACTTGTAACAGAGTTGTTTTACACTAGTATTTCTACGTTTCCCACAATGTTTCCGAACTCTTTAGTGAAGTCCTTGTTTTGTGCCCTGTGTGTGTGTGTGTGTGTGTGTGTGTGTCAGGTACTCTGAGTGTGTTGGTGTCCTTTGCCTTCATCTTCAACCAGTGTCTGGGCTGTGGCCCCCAGACCCCCCAGTGGGCCAGTCTGACCTTCTTCCTCCCCTTCATCATCGTCTTTTCAGTTTGGCTGGGCCGCTACCCAGATCTCTCACCTGTCACTCATCCCAGAGCTGGTTCAGCTGTGAGCACGCTAAGTGGAGCTCACGGCATACAGGTGGACACACCACACACACACACACACACACACATACATACAGAGGTGTAAATACATTTACTGAAGTACAATTTATTATTTCAATTTGTTGCTACTTATTTCTTCTACCCCACTACAATTCAGAGGTCAATTGTGTACTTTTACTCCACTACATGTATTAATACCATATACTTTTGCACTAAAACAAAGGGAAGGAGTTGTTGTTATTTATAGGTTATTATGCTATGATTTTACTGTTTGGGCCCCACTTGAGATCAGGTGTGTGTTGTGTGTGCTAGCATTACTATACTTGTGGGGACCTATGACCTAAATCTGTCTACACAGTCACGTGTGGGGGACTCGCCTCCCTTATGGGGACAAATTGGAGGTCCCCATGAGGGGAATCATTCATTTTAGGGTGAAGACTTGGTTAGGTTTAGGGTTAGGGTAAGGTTAAGGGTTAGGGTTAGGCATGTGTTGGTTATGGTTATGGTTAGGATAAGTCTCCAGGAAATGCATGTAAGTCAATGTAAAGTCCCCTGAAGTGATGTATACATGGTGTGTGTGTGTGTGTGTGTGTGTGTGTGTGTGTGTGTGTGTGTGTGTGTGTGTGTGTGTGTGTGTGTGTGTGTGTAGGTATGCATTCACAGTGATAGCCAACATCACAGTGTATGCAGTGGCGTACCTGCTGTTCCACGTGCAGGCGGGGGGGAGGATGAAGACGCTCTGGGACCCGTAGATATTCCCGTCTTCAGGGTGAGGACCACTTCTAATTATACTGACTTTACAGTTACAGAGTGTGGTGGGGGTTCTGAAAATCCCCACTAGTCATTAAAATACCATGACACACACAAAAGGCCCAGTTTCCCTCGCTGCAGAGCTGGGATCAGTAGATTGTTGCTGGAGCAGCAGCCAGTATTGGAAAGTAACCAAGTACATTTATTCAAGAACTATACTTACAAGTATAATTTTGAGGGTACTTCAACTTAACTTGATTATAGAAGCCAATATTGTACAACACATTAAGTTGACGAAACACTCGAGTCAAATGTAATTAAAGTCAGATCCACTTGTGTCTTAGACGGGGCCGTGATATCATAACCTGTTAATGTACGCATTCAAACACTGTTTCTGTTACCAGCTGTATTCCACCTTGCAGGTGCAGCTACTGTATGTGGCTTTTATCCTGGATAAAGTGTTTAAGTCATGGATGTTTAAAGTTTAACTTCTTCATATGTCTAATATTAAAGTTGACTTTTCATTCAGGAAGTATGACGCTGCGCTGTCAGTACGCTTCTCCATGTTTGTAATTGGTCAAATGTTGCTAACTCCGCCCCTTTCAATGTGAACGCGCACTCAGCCGGACAGAGAAACCCTGGCTTGAGTTACCGAGTTGATAACCAGCATCGTAGGACCGCTTAGCGAGAGCGCGTTTGTTTTGGGTTAGTTAAGATAACTCAAACATATCCAGGGTCTGTTGAACTGGCTTCGTGGTGCAGGCCTCTGGTTGGATCTCCACTTCCTCTCACCATTATGAGAAACAATATGAGACGGTTTTGGAAACCAAAGCCCCCGCTATAACTCTGGTGCTATATTCACCCTCTGCCAGTCATTGTCCTCCCACTGTTCTGTGCAATAGAGTGGTAGTATGTTTTGAATCCCTCTCCCACAGAGGAAGTGAAACAGACAGATGTCATCACAAACCTTCCTGTCCTGTGTGATTTCAGAACCTGGCGCTGATAGTGCTGGGCATCGGGGCGCTCTTCTCCCTCTTCTTCCACCTGGGAATCAAAGAGAAGAGCTCTGGAGCAGCAGGCAAGGCGGGAGGAGAGGAGGGGAGGAAGAGGGTAGAGGAGGAGGAAGAGGAGGAGGAGGGGGAGCGCAGACCCCTGCTCCCTGCTCCCCCCTCGTCCCTGCTGCAGTGGAAGTGTTGGCTGCAGCAGCCTTCTTTTTACCAGGTGGGAACATCTGGACCTGGAGCAGCTGTTCTGTGTTTGGACTGACAGAAAGATGTTTTTAGATCATTATAGCTATGAAGACACAAACTCTAAAGCAAGAACCCTGCAGGTACATTTCCATCTGTAAACCCAACCAGATGAAGTGCTACTGCTTTACTTCCAGCCAAATACAGAAGAGATCATTATTTGGAATCAAAGATTCAGTTCCAACACATTGGAGAGCAGGTTCCAGTCTGCAGGATGTGTAGACCCTCCGTTGATATCCATGGGGAGCTGGTTCCACCATGATGGGGCCAGGATAGCAAACAATAACTAGCAGTGTTTTATTTCAGCAGCGTGTTGCTTTGTTTAGTCCCAGGCTGTGTGACAGCTGTCCCTGTCTCTCTGCAGGTGGCCTTACTCTACATGTCTACCAGGTTAATAGTCAATCTGTCTCAGACATACATCTCCATGTATCTCATCAACACTCTGGGGCTGCCCAAGGTAAACACAAAGTCACCCCAATCATCCTTTTTATAAATATATATCAATATATTCCAGTTCATTGTGATGCTAATGCTAACGTGGAGCAGCCGCTCACTGTTTCTCATCTCTTTTTGTTCCTCCCACCAACAGAAGTTCATCGCCACCATCCCGTTAGTGATGTTCCTGAGTGGCTTCCTGTCCTCCTTCATCATGAAGCCTGTCAGTAAACTCATTGGCAAATCTGTAAGTAAGACTGGCTACACACTTTCTTTTAATATCATTTACTTTTTTCACAGACATGTTTTTTCCCATGAAACAAAACGAAAATGTATTCTGATTATATACTTTCACCTTTAATCTAGAATTTCTGAATTACTGCAACAATCAGGACTATAAAGAAATATGTTGTCCACTCCATTTACTTCCTTCAGTATTGAATAGTGAACAACACTCACTAAATATCTGTACAGATAATGCGCTGCGTTCAGAGCTTTAGATAAACAGAGCCAGACAAAGAGTTGACTGACAGGTTCTCTGTAGTCAGCAGAGTGCTTCCTCATCAGATCCACACTATCACTGAGGGATACGTAAACAAACCGCTGATCCATCTCACCTGTCACACGGTGTGTCTCTCTCCTGATTGGTCCAGCTCACCTACTTCCTAGGCCTGCTGCTGATCATGGCCTTCTCCTACTGGGTGCTGCTGGAGGGCCAGATGGGTCAGCAGGTGTACGGGGCCGCGGTGCTGCTGGGGGCGGGGTCCGCCACCATCCTGGTCATATCACTGTCCATGACAGCGGAGCTCATTGGAGGGCAGACGGTACTTTGTGTGTGTGTGTGTGTGTGTGTGTATGTATGTATGTATGTATGTATGTCTGTATGTATGTGTGGAGAGTGAGAGAGTGAGAGACCTTCTACATCAGGGGTGTCAAACTCAATTTCATCACGGGCCACATTCGCATTATGGTTGCACTCAAAGGGCCGGTTGTAACTTTAAGACTACATAAAAATACATAAATATTTAATATATATAAACTAATGTATATATTACATTATTGCCTTTGCATTGGATTATTATCGGATAGGGTAATAACTTCATAATTAACTACTTCTGAAAGCAGAAGTCATATTTCAGATGCATTGTGGGACATGTAGTTTATGGGCAACGTGCTTCTGTAAATCGCCATGTAACAGTATTACAAACATATTATATTCTTTGCAAGCTCTTGTGGGGCCACATGAAATGAAGTCGCGGGCCGGATTTGGCCCCCGGGCCTTGAGTTTGACACCCCTGTTCTACATGATCCACTATCTTCTTCCACCCGCAGCAAAGTGGAGCGTTTGTGTACGGAGCCATGAGCTTCACTGATAAGGTGGCCAATGGAATCGCTGTGATGATCATTCAGGTTCTGCATCCCTGCAGTAAGTACACACACACACACACACACACACACACACACACACACACACACACACACACCACACACACACACACACCACACACACACACACACACACACCACACACACACACACCACACACACACACACACACACACACACCACACACACATTAACACTTCTTATCAGGTGACATAATAAAATGAATAAACCAGAAATACGCTGTATTAAACTTTCTGCTGTAACTCAATCCCCCAAATGTATGGAAGTGCAATATTAAATACCTCACTGCAGTAATGCCATTTACAAAGTGAGTGTAATAAGTCTTAGGTCTAAATGTAACACTCTTGATCAACTATACAACACTACCATGCATATGATGAATTCAAACAGTTATGCAAACAAATAATTAAACAAATTAAATAATATGATGGTATTTGAAATCTTTTAACAGCTGCTCTGCTGATCTCTCGCTCTCTCTCTCTCTCGCTCTCTCTCTCAGTACGGTGGTATGCTGCCCGGACTGTGTGTGGTTCTATCATAACGTCATGGTGATAGTGACGGGGGGCGTGGCCGTCGTCGCCGCTCTGGCGCTCTGCTCCATCCTCATCTGGCCAATCAGGATCCGACCCCGTGAGTCTCTCCACCTCACTGATAGAGAGTGAAATAAGGCTGTGCCCTAACTACTCCTTCCCTCTGTGTGTGTGTAGGTGGTCTGCCAGAGGATGCAGCCATTGTAAACTAGCAGCCCCCCCCACCTCTTTTACGGACAACGTTCACCCTGCGAAACAACAGGACCACTGCAGTCAGCAGGAGGAGCTTCACTTGAAAGACTCTTCTGTAGTTTGCAGGAACATTCAGCCCTTTCTGATGAAGTCAGAGGAGAGCAGGGAAACCAAAGGAACTGAGAAGAAGGGAGACTTTTTTTCAATTTCTCACTCAACCCACATTTATAAACATGATCTTCTAATCTAAGTGAAATCAAAGGTTTATATATAATCAGTACACAACACAGTCAAAGTAATAGAAGTCCCAGATCAGCAGGAAGCAGCGTTTCCTCACATTTAACCGTATAAACTATAAAGCTTACTTTATTTTCACAGAAGCAAACTAACACATAACAGTTGTATTACTTTTGAACTGTGGGGTTGTGAGCACATGGACTTGCTTCACTACAGAGCTGTGAGCAGGAACATGCTTTAAACATGATGAGAAAACAGGGTCTGGTTTTTAGTTCAAGTATTGTTCATTGCATTGGACAACACGGAGCCCGAGAGGAAAGCCTGGCATGCTGGGGATGCTTTAATAAAGGGAACCGCTGCTTCACTAAAAGGTCATCAGAGCTAAAGAAGAGGACGCTAAAGGGAACCAGATCCAGTGTGGTGCGTTCACAGACACTGCACAACAAGCAGGGATCATTTGAACACAGTTCTTTGCAACGCTAGCGAGTTTCTTTTGATGTGACTACATTCTAAACTTCATTCCAAGACTCTACGTGCTAAGGCTTCAGTACACTAGAGAAGGACACATTGATAGAGCACTACATTGAAACAGACTGTCAGCAGGTACAGACGACTCTAAACAGGAAGCTTCCTGAGCATCAGAGAAGTCTCACTCAGAATCACTTTACATACACGACACTGTCAATATGTTTACAGTTTGAGTTGGAATCATCATGGAACAACTCATCATGATAAGATCATATTTCTATTGTAATAATTCCTTTGCATTGTTTTACCCTTTATAATCGCAAACCTAAAGGAACATATATAAGGGATATTTTTATAATCACAGATGAACTTGAAAATCAGAATTGTATTACATTTGAATGAATGTGAAAGGGATCAAGTGATATTTACTAGGTGAATGCCACTAAGGGATTTACACTGGTGATGTTCAGAACAGAGACTTCTGTGCTGCTGTTGTTTTAGAAAGAGACACGGATTAAACATTTGTATGCTGTGCAACTGGAAATGTGTGTGTTTGCCTTCAGTCATTCTCTGCCTTATAGGGGGGGGGGGGGGGGGGGGGGGTCCCTCTCCTGTAGTGTGTTATAGGTTTTAGTGCATGTTAATGGTCTGCAAAGGCTCAAATCCCTTCGTCCCCTCCAGAGGGACTTTCTCCCCCCCACCCCCTAACACTAAATACTGATATACACCTGAACATGATTCAACCAAGCAAAGACAATCATTCCTATCTGGAGTACATGCACTTCTCAGATCTGTGATGTCTTCGTCTAACACTGATTGTGACTGCTGGTGGGAAATAACAGGAAGCAGCTTTTTATTAAACATTGTCTTATTTATTTTTGTAAATAAACAAAACACATAATTTGAGCAGACCCTCTGCTCTTAAGGCATCAACATTATACTTTAGACTTCCACAGATTCAAGCCTTTAATACTGAACCTCAGATCAGAGGTGGACTCTTATTGGAGCAGGCAGTAATGGGAAGTAACTAAGTACATATATTCAAGAACTATACTTAAGAATCATTTTGACGTGCTTCAACTTTACAATATTGTACATTTATTTGACAACATTAGTTAGTTTGCTCGTCCCTATTATTCATACTAAATATAAATCAACTAATAAATGATGATCTGCTTAGCAACATAACAAGTCAATAAAGTTAGCTCCTACCTTTACAGCCGCAAAATGAAAAGGGTGGACACATTCATTGATCACTAATGATCCAGTCCAGTGTTCAATACATGGATTTACTGCTAAATGAGCACCTTTTGTTTTGGTGCTTCAAACATATCGATGCTTTTGGTACTTCAAACATATCGATGCTTTTGGTACTTCAAACATATCGATGCTTTTGGTACTTCAAACATATCGATGCTTTTGGTACTTCAAACATATCGATGCTTTTGGTGCTTCAAACATATCGATGCTTTTGGTACTTCAAACATATCGATGCTTTTGGTACTTCAAACATATCGATGCTTTTGGTACTTCAAACATATCGATGCTTTTGGTACTTCAAACATATCGATGCTTTTGGTACTTCAAACATATCGATGCTTTTGGTGCTTCAAACATATCGATGCTTTTGGTACTTCAAACATATCGATGCTTTTGGTACTTCAAACATATCGATGCTTTTGGTACTTCAAACATATCGATGCTTTTGGTACTTCAAACATATCGATGCTTTTGGTACTTCAAACATATCGATGCTTTTGGTACTTCAAACATATCGATGCTTTTGGTACTTCAAACATATCGATGCTTTTGGTACTTCAAACATATCGATGCTTTTGGTACTTCAAACATATCGATGCTTTTGGTACTTCAAACATATCGATGCTTTTGGTACTTCAAACATATCGATGCTTTTGGTACTTCAAACATATCGATGCTTTTGGTACTTCTTTTAAGTAAAAAACAAAAATCCAGGAATTGTAGAAGATCATTTCTACACCGTGATATTAGTAACTTTACTTTAGTAAAAGATCTGAAGTTTTCTCCCGCCTATGGAGGCAGCGGTCTGTCAGCACAGTCCATCATGTTGCTGCATAAATTAAAGAGTCTCTGCTGAGCTGCTCTGCTGCGTTCAGGGCGCGCTCGCTGGCGTTCAGGGCGCGCTCGCTGGCGTTCAGGGCGCGCTGGCGTTCATCTTCTCCTGGCAGCTGTCCCACAGCTGCAGCAGCCGATTGTCTTTGTTGGCGCAGAAGTCGGTGAAGTCTCGCAGCAGCCGGTCGGCCAGCCTCTCGTCCCCCAGCACCCCCGTCCTCCAGGCCTTAGTCAGCATGGTGTTGTAGGCCCAGTAGTAGCCCACCCGCTCCTCGCTGCCGTACGGCCCCTGGCTGTTGGAGCTGTTGGAGTTCCTGCGCCGCCGCTGCTGCCCGCTGGAGAACTTCCTCCTGGAGTAGGGCAGCTGCAGGAACACGGTGCCTGGCAGACAGGAGGCAGGTGGGATGTAAGTACATGTACTTAAGTTCTGTTCCTAAGTAAGGTACTTGGGCTGTCCGCTGACTAGTAGACCCCTCTACCCCCCCCCCCCCCCCCCCCCCCTTTTCAACTCTAAATCTCCAACTTTATACTTTTACTCCACTACATTTTGTTGGCTAATGTTTTACTTTTGACTCCACTATTGCACATTGTACACATTTAGTTACAGATTTCACTTATGACATCATATAAATTGACACACGTTACATTACATGATTAAAGGTTGAGCTACCCAGTAATTGAAATAAACCCCACATTTATCAAGTGCAACATCCAAGTGCACCAATCATTTTAATACAAAAATATATGGTGCTTAAATGGTCCATTCTGCAATTCTGCACTTTTGGTTCTTAAAGTATTTTTTGACACTAATAGATTTTTACTTTTACTTCTTCAATCACTGTTAAATCCTGTGGGTTTCCAGGAATAGTGTGTGTGTGTGTGTGTGTGTGTGTGTGTGTGTGTGTGTGTGTGTGTGTGTGTGACTAACCTGTGACGTGGACATACTGGGGCTTGTTCTCAGACGGGAAGTTGAAGGCAGAAGCTGAAACCTTGTCGTGCAAGAAGCCGAATCTGTGAGAGGAAGAAGCACAACATGTCGCTCAGAAACACAGAAATTATATTTGGTCTTGGAAGTTTTCAGATGCTTTACTTGAGTAAAAGTACCAATACATTCATGTCTGCGAAGTTTTTTTTTTCAAAATACCAAACAGATCATGCATTTTAGCCATGCCTCATTTCGCTCTATTTGCTCTATTTTAGCCCTGTTTTTGCAGGGGCTTCTTCGCTGCTTTTGTGGCAGACTACAGCGCCACCTACAGGCCTGGCATATGTACTACAGCGTCTCCAGCGCTTTCAAACGGCAATGGCTGTGTCAAATAGCTGTCTCCTCCTGATAGGTGGAGAGTTGCCCATATAGGCGGAGCTCCTCGTTTCTGACGTCAGATAATTTTCAAATCTGGATCAGTCTGTATCAGATCCGTTGCAGCCCTGTTTTCAGAGATTTGGGTATGGAGGAAAAGAGAGAGGGTTGTGTTTTCTGATACTTGGTGAGTTCCCTGACACACCGGGGACACATATTCATGTATAAAAGATGTACAAAGGTGCATTTTGCATGATAGGTCCCCTTTAAAGTAAGAAAAGTGAGAGAACTCCAACCAGAGCTTAGGAATACTCTGTTACAGTAAAAGTCCTTCAATCAAAATAAAAAAAGTTAAAGCCTTTTATTGTCAATGTACAACAAAGTGTGCAATAACATACATAACATTAATCACACGGCAGTAGGACAATAACATACACAATCATACAGGGGGAATAGATAGTTCAAAATGTTGATATAAAAATTATTTTTAATTTTTAAAGTGCATTTAAAATGTATATGAGGTGTATATGTGTGGAGATGGTTACGGTTACTGCATTAAGTGTGGTGGTTAAGCAGTTTTTGAGTGTTTGTCAGTGACTTGAAGCTCCTGTCTCTCCTCCCAGAAGGCAGGAGAGAGAACAGTCTGTGACCTGGGTGAGAGCTGTGCTTTAGTATTTGATTTGCTCTGCTGAGGCAGCGGGAGGTGGAGATGTGTTCCAGAGAGGGCAGGGGGCAGCCGATGGTTTTCTCTGCCATCCTGATCACTCTCTGCAGGGCTTTCTTGTCCTCAGCTGAGCATCCTGCATACCACCCCGAGATGGAGTATGACAGCACGCTCTCCATGGTCGCCCGGTAGAAGGACACCAGCAGCTTCTTGTTCAGTCGGTTTCTCCGAAGCACCCTCGGGAAGTGTAGTCGCTGCTGGGCCTTCTTAACTGCTGCAGTGGTGTGTGCTGTCCAGCTGAGGCTCTCCGATATCTGTACCCCCAGGAACTTAAAGGTGGAGACCCTCTCCACTCTCTCTCCATTGAGGTGAAGGGGGGCGGGTTCTGGATGGTGCTTTCTGAAGTCTATGATGATTTCTTTTGTTTTGCTTGTGTTCAGAGACAGGTTGTTTGCTGAACACCACACAGACAGCTTCAGGATCTCGTCTCTGTATGACGACTCGTCGTCTCCCTTATATATTTGGCCGACCACAGTGGTGTCATCTGCACATTTTATAATGGAGTTTGGAGGGGTGAATGGGAGAGCAGTCGTGTGTGTAGAGAGTGTAGAGTAGAGGGCTCAGCACGCAGCCCTGCAGGGAGCCAGTGCTGAGGGTGCGGGTGGAGGAGCAATAAGGGCCTATTTTCACTGTCTGAGGACGGTCTGTAAGGAACTTGTTTACCAGACGGCAGGCGCATATGATGGAGGGGAAACCTAGGCTTGATAGTTTTTCGACTAGTATGTCAGGTATGATGGTGTTAAAAGCTAAAATCGACAAACAGCATCCTGATAAAGCTGCCTGGGACTTCTAGGTGGCTCACAGCTGTGTGAAGGACCGTGGCGATGGCATCATCTGTGGATCTGTTGGCTCTATAGGCGAACTGATGAGGGTCGAGGGAGGGTGGGAGGCTGGCTTTGATGTAGTTGGCTATCAGTCTTTCGAAACATTTCATCACCGCCGATGTTAGGCTATGGGCCTGTAGTCGTTGAGCTCTCTGACTGGTGTCTTTTTGGGGACAGGAATGATGGTAGCCGTCTTCACACAGGATTGAATGCAAGCTTGTGACAGGGACAGGCTGAATATCCTGGTCAGGGCCCCTGAAAGATGGTCAGCATAAGCTTTTAGTACTTTGCCGAGTACTCCATCGGGTCCTGCAGCTTTTCCAGGATTCACAGACCTCAGTGTCTGCTTCATCTTTGAGAGTGGGAGGTGGTATGGAGCTGGTAGTTGGCAGGGACAGGGGCAGGGTAGAAAAGTGGGGGGGTCTGCTAGCCTCAAAGCGGGCAAAGAAGTGGTTTAGTTCCTCTGCAAGGTGGGCGTCAGCTCTAGTAGTGTCAGATGCTTTGCCCTTATAGTTGGTTAGCTGGTGAAGGCCCTGCCAAACGCACCGTGTGTTGTTATGAGCGAGATTCTCCTGCACTTTTCCCTTGTAGTCCTCCTTTGCAGCCTTGATGCCTCTCCTCAGATTCGCCCTTGCCAAGCTGTACTGGGCTGCGTCCCCCGACGTGAAGGCTGTTTCACGGGAACTCAGGAGAGACCGCACCGCTCTTGTCATCCATGGTTTTTGGTTTGGGTAGACCCGAATGCGTTTTTCCACAGTTACAGTGTCTGTGCAGAACTTGATGTAGGATAAGACAGCCTCTGTGTGTTCCTCCAAATCTGTCTGTTCAAATATGTCCCACGCTGTCTGTTCGAAGCAGTCTTGCAGTTGTGAGAGTGCCCCCTCGGGTAAAATGTTACTCAAGTAAAAGTAGAAAAGTATCAGCATTCAAATATAGGTAAAGTAGCGACAGTAAAAGCAGTCATTGTGCAGATTGGTCCATTTCAGAATAATATATATGATATGTTTTATAATGATTGATCATCAAAGTGTTCTCAAACGTGGTAGGCACGCGCTTGAACTGCGAGCGCCGGAGCCTTGCAGCGGCGAAACTGTTGCGCGCTTAATTGCGCCGCATTTGCGGTTCAGATGAGGCCCCCTCCGCAAGATGAGGCCCCCTCCGCGAGGTGAGGCCCCCTCCACGAGGTGAGGCCCCCTCCGCTAGGTGAGGCCCCCTCCGCGAGGTCCCCTCCGCGAGATGAGGCCCCCTCCGCTAGGTGAGGCCCCCTCCACGAGGTGAGGCCCCCTCCGCTAGGTGAGGCCCCCTCCGCGAGGTCCCCTCCGCGAGGTGAGGCCCCCTCCGCGAGGTGAGGCCCCCTCCGCGAGGTGAGGCCCCCTCCGCTAGGTGAGGCCCCCTCCGCTAGGTGAAGCCCCCTCCGCTAGGCGAGGCCCCCTCCGCTAGGCGAGGCCCCCTCCGCTAGGCGAGGCCCCCTCCGCGAGGCGAAGCCCCCTCCGCGAGGCCCCCTCCGCGAGGCGAGGCCCCACGCAGTCTGCGTGCTCTGCGTGTAGGGAGGGGCGTGCCTGCACATACACATAAATGACGATTAAAGACACAAAGCCTCCACCTGTACAGGATGGCCTCCTGGAACAGCTGCATCCTGTCCCAGTACGTCTCCGGTTCAAAGCCTGAGAGAGGAATTAAAGCAGATGTGGTGACTGAGCTCCTGAACGCATCACACACACACACATGAGCACACACTCGTCAGTCTGACCTTCAAACAGGTTGTCGTTGGGGTTCTTCAGCAGACAGTGGATGTTCAGAGGGATGAAGAGCTGGGCCCTCAGAGGGTCCCCGTACAGGTAGGAGGTCAGAGCGAAGGGGACCTCCAGCACGGGGACCAGCAGGAAGCCGCAGGACGCCGCTTTCCTGTGCCAGCCTTGAACCTGACGGAGAAGACATGATTCAAATGAGTTTACTGTTGAACCGGAGCTCTGTGTAGATCTGGCCCTTCCTTTTTAAAGTTCTCTAGGAGACCCCAGCCACACAGCAGTGATTCTTATTCTGTTCACAAAATATACAAATCCTCCCTTAAACGTTGACACTGCAGGACTGAGCGGTTCTTCTTCTCTACATTCAGACTGATTTACTAAGAGGAGGCAACCCCTGGTTTGTTAAGCTAATATAGAAGTAACCATCTTTAGTGCGTCTCTTTTTGATAAATATTTAATAGATATCAATCAAATCGAGTGAAGACACTGTGAAAGCAAGTTTGACAAGGGCCTTCTTTAACTTGTTGGAGGTTGGTAAAGGGTTTAACACCCTTCTCTTCTTGATTTCTCACATACTTGAATAAAATAATACATTTTTCATTTCCTCAATATTTCCTCTATCACACCCTTTATATAAACACTCTATGGTTACCACACAATCAAAGTATTTCTAGTTAAAAAGTTGTATAAAGACTTTTTATTTTGTTTCTAGCGAAAGCTGTGCAGATTTGTATCCTAATGTGAGTTCTATGGTGGTGCAGGAATAAGTCCTCTAACCTGGAAATGAGTTAGCATTTTAGCCCTTTCGTTTCTTTTGAATTTGTTTTTGGTTGTTAGCCTGAAATAAGGTCTGTGGTAAACATAAACTGAAGAGATTTTCACCATTTTTTTATGACATCAAATATGTCAGAGTGTCTTTAAAACAGTGGTTGCTAACAATTTACTAAATGAGACGACTCAACGTCATCACAGAAAACATTAGCCGCCTTTAGCTTAGCGCTGGTGATGTGCAGCCGTGCTACCGTGATGTCGTTTTTTCTATAGCCTAACGTTTGGTGTTACCATCTCAAAGAGCACTGCGGCAGTGACAGCCATCCAGTGAAGCTTGATCTCGAAGGCAGCGTTGAGGGAGAAGTTTCCATGGTAATAACAGCTGCACCACTCTGTGCGGTCGCTGCGGTTGTTCACGTCCACATCCAGAGAGACAGTCTTCTGCTCCGGGACCGTGGCAGCTGGGGGAGGGAGGGAGGGATTGAGGGGGGAGGGGGGAAGACAGGAGGCAAAGGAAACAAAAGACGGGGAGATGGACGGCATGATATGCAGGCAGGAGGAGGCGCGGTAAGCATGGATAAGAGAAAGTTAAACCAGCATCAATGTCGCCATTATCCCAGCTGTAGGAGAGGTTTCATGGTGTCATAAAGAGCAGTTCAAACCCAGCTCTGAATGAAGCTGGAGTCTACTGCAGGGTGTCAAACATACGGAGGACTTGAAACACTTTAACTGCAATTTTCAAAACTTCAATCTATCCATCCATCCGTCCGTCCGTCCGTGTCGATCTATCTGGCCCCTGGACTAAAATGAGTTTGACAGCCCTGCTCAAATGAATGATGTCAGCATCTTATTAGGACTATTCCAGGAAACCAGTCCAAGGTGTAAGATAACAAACTGAGAAAGCATTTATCTTGCAGAGTTGTCGCTTTAAAGATGTAAATATGCTGCGTGCAGAGTGAAAATAAAGCTCTGAAAGGGAGAGAAGAATGGAGCAGAAGCTGGAGCTCTGTCACAGCGTGCCGTGTTGCTGTGACAGAGCTTTCTGCTGCAGAGCGACAGGTGAGGACTCACACACCACAGCACTACTGAACCACAGCCACTAACACCACAGCATGCTCTGATTGGGTGGTGGAATCATTGTGATGTAGCCACTTCATGACGGATCAAACTACAGCTACAGACACTCGTCATGCACTAGTGAGAACACACCAGCAGATCTACATCACTGTCTGAGAGAGGAGTCCAGTGTCCACACACACACATGAAGATGATGATGATGTCAGGAGACGTTACATGGAAGCAGTTATGTGGCCATGGGAGGAATCAGGGACGTGCACAGGTACGGACTAATGTTGCCCGGGCAACGGCCCGTTTGGCCTTTGTGGCTGACCTGCCCCTCTGGAGAGAGCGAGAGTTTGTTTTTCTTTTCTCTGTTGTGGCAGAATCAACATGATAAACCCACAATTAGTATTGTAGCGTCTCGCTACGGGAAACACACTTTGTCAGCGCTGTCATCTGCCGGTGCGTTAAGATCACCTCAGTGTCGGATTTTGGAAACTTGATTTTGAGTTGTCTCATGGCAGTTGGGTATAAGGGACAAACCAGGGGACTTTACTTCCTCTTGATACCGTCGGTTATTTACAAAAAAACACCTAAATATAGCCTTTGTTATTGTGCTTCTGTGTTTCTGTGTCTTTTCATCTGTAAACTCCCTCAACGGGGCCGCTCGCTCTCTTTTCTTGATCGCCCTCTCACGGGTGAACAGTTCACTCTCCCGCTTCATTGTAGGATTTCTGCCATGTCTCTACCACTTTAGTTTGACCATCTCTGTTATTAAGTTATGGAATACTAAATAAATAAGTAATTAGAGACCTTATCATCACTGCGCTCATAAAGAATGATAAGAATAAGAATAATGCGTATTGAACGGGTTTCATTAATTAGTGAGTTTATTTAAGGTAATTAGTTAAAGGCTCTATTTTATCAGTATGGCTGCACAGCAGTTACAATGGTCAAACTACATTAGAACAGAATTGTCCCCATTTTGTCTTTAATAGTTACTAACATTAGATATTTTAATGAGATATGGACCGCAAAACAAAATTTTTCCCTGGTTTTCATTTTTAAAATCAAGTTACCGAATGCAAGTAGTCGCCTTCGCTTATTTTGTTATGAGATGTGAATTACTGTTCAATTTAGTTGATGTAATAATCGTTTGGTTTCTTTTACATTAAAAACAAGTTACAATTTTCAAAAGGTCTTGTGTTTTTTATCGGGGGGAGGCCCTTTTTCCCGTTTAGAGCAATAGCCCCACCAAACGTCTGTGCACGTCCCTGGGAGGAATCCCACTGTGTTTTTGGAAAATTATGAATTTTTCGTAAACACGGAATGTGGTTTATGTGGTTGCATAAATGTGCTGCTCATTATTTTTGGTTTATAAAATCGTTTTTATACTAAGAATTTATATGTGTTTATTGAGAGGATTTAAATAGAAAAACCCACTATATTATTTTCTTTCCTCCATTATTGTCTTTGAACTTTAACATTTGTAATTTGAGATAACTTTGATGGACTAAGGCAGCATATTTCTTGTTTAGGAGGCAGCAAACAGGACTCAAAACAACATTTCCAATTTGGGACATTTTGGGATCAATATCATATTTCTAATCCAATCTAACCAGACACTAGTTGTTGTGTACATGTACAAATACATTTGAAATGGAGAGTGGTGGATATGTAAATTAACTGCTCATCATAGCTACACTTATTTTCATTTAACATTTTCAAATATTGTTGTCCACCTGGATGGGTACTTTGTTTAAAGCTTTTCCTCTTCACTTTTGCTGTAACAGTGTATATTTCCTTTTTGACTACTTAACCAAAAGCAGAGAGCAGCAGGTCGATGAGGATGGATGGTGTTTGGAGGCTAGAGGCTTCACTTGAAGGAGCCTAACCTCCTGCTGCATGTGGATCTGTTCTGATATAATGTTCATAGAAATAATCGGCAGCAGAACAGGCTTTCTGGATTTCTGTTTATATTTAACGTCCGTATGATAACGCCTGACCAAGTTCCCCCTCTGCGCTGTGTGACGTGAACACTGGACCCAGCTCTCTGAAGTGAGCTGATCTGCCTCAGATTGGATGCAGGAGCAGACTGAGGCTGCTCTGCAGTGTGTGTGGGGGGGGGGGGGGGTCGGGCTGGGTGTACCTAGCAGTGCGGCGGCCTGGCTGCGTCCTCCAAAGCTGCGGCTGAAGGAGCTGTGCCTACTTGCGTAGGAGGCCGGCCGGCTGGGCAGCCAGGGCAGCAGGAAGGGGGGGAGGTCACAGGGCCGCCACTCCTCCAGCACGAAGGCCACCTCGAACCACTTCCTCTGGAACAGGGCAAAGTCTTCCAGGGCGGCAGCCGACCAGCCTCCAGCGGGGTTGGGGGGCGGCTGGGAGACGGAGCCTGCAGAGGACAGCGTTATGACACAATTATACAAGTATGTGCAGATCTGTATACTGAGATGAAAGCAGAGAGAGCATTTTAAATCCACTCACCATCCTTCTCTCCTACAATCCTGTAGAAATAGAATCCGTAGATGAAGCTGCGCATGGCATCTCCAGAAGCGTGGGACACAACGCCTTCATCCAGCATTTTCTACACAAAGCAAAAACACAGGAACATTCACAGATGAGCACATGCAAAGAAGAGTAACACAACGTTTCCTTAAACAAAAGTTATATTCCATTCCTATTGAACGCCAGAGGCAGTGCTTAACACTCAATGTTATCCATCTCGCGCATGCACAGGTCGAGTATTTAATATCAACAAAGTAACATGTGACCTGGGGTGACGTAGCCCCCTATATCAGCCCACGTCACCATCAGAAATGTCTCTATTATTACCTTGGGAAATAACATAGCCGGTGGCTCTTCGTTGGTAGCCCTGTAACCGTTGTGTTGGAGTCTCGGTTTTGTCCTCTAAGGCAGTGGTTCCCAACCTGGGGGGCACGCCCCCCTTGGGGGGGCACCAAAGATCGCAGGGGGGGGCCTCAGATGATTTGAGGCCAAATATCATATTTAGACTTTTTTTTTTTTACATATAACTGTAACGCAATACATGATTGTCACTAAAAGACTTGTCTCTACATTACAATACAAATATAAAAAATAATTGATTAATTAATTTGAATAACAATTCAAGTTAGTAGCTAATAAAGGCATAAAAAGACAGAAATTTATAATTCTTTCTTTAATAGAAATGTTTCTTCCGCCCGTAAAGTGTCCAAACCAGGCATTTCTGCATAAGCGCATTTTTAAAACATAGTCATTGTCCATGCCGGTTTCAGTTGGATTGTTTGTCACAGTTGCTCTGATCAGATTGGTCTCCTCCATTTTGTAGATTATTTACGACTTTTGAATCCACATAAACACATCGGCAAAATCCGGCTTACTTTGAGCATGTGTTTTAAACAGTTTAATCCCTTTGTGAATTGTTTCCACTTGCGCCGTCCTTTCATTTCTTCATACAGCGGGAATCCAAATGAATTAATCCTGAGTCCAATAATCATCAAAGTCACTCCAATAGTGCTCCTTAATTACGCTTTCATCCTCCTTTAACAAAATACTTCACATTTATCCAGTTTGTGACAGTAGTTGTAGCATTTTTGAGACTTTTACACTTTAATTACCGCTGTTGCGCCCCCCCCCCCCCCTTGTGTGTGTGTGGGGGGGGGGGGGGGACGCAACTTCCAATAGGAGTCTTTTGGGGGGGCTCTTGGGAAAAAAGGTTGGGAACCCCTGCTCTAAGGGCTGCGATTGGTCATAAACGGTTGAACATATTACGCTGACAGACCGGTGTTTTTTTTCGCCAGGGATGTTCGGCAAATTGCGGATGCCGCTAGCATACTTGCCAACCCTCACGATTTTCGCGGGAGACTCCCGATTTCACTGCCCTCTCCCGGTTTCCTCCCGGGGTTATATTTCTCCCGCATTTCTGAAAAAATCAGATTTACTCACGACTGTTTCCACTCGGACTTTAATACAGCTACACCATTGTTTGGTTTCCATGGTAGCGCGTCTCTTTAGTAGCGTGCACAACTGAAAGTCTGAGAGGGTGAGGCAGATAGTCACAGAAAACTGAACAAGAATCGACAACTCGACCCTCTGCTCACTCCTTTCCTGAAAAATACAGGTCCAGCCCACACATATGCTCCATCAAGGATGGTGCTACAGGCCGCAAGGCCTTACAACAACTTACAACTTACACTTACAACAACAATAAGCATGTTAATGTTCATCTACAGCTCCGGCGATCCACTACCCCCCCCCCCCCCTGGTTTTGAAATGCTCCCGATTTCTGAGGTCTCAAGGTTGGCAAGTATGGCGATGTGTCTTCCCGGCTGAGAGGCAAGTATCTCATTATTAAAGTCGTCCTGTTTTCGGGATCCGGTTATCGGCAAGGCTGCGGTGTAATTAGCCGGTGCCTGCCGTTTCTTTATGTTGTTAGCAAATTTAGCTGTTGCTCCCTGGCAATTGTTTTCGTTTGTGAAAGCGTGTTATTTCTTATGCTCCGCTCTAATTGCTCCGCTCTAATCGCTCCTATCGCATCGCTCTAGTCCAGTGGTCGCCAACCAGTCGATCGCGATCGACCAGTCGTCATTGTGTGTCATTCAAGCTCGGCTCTGTGTGTCTGTGGCAATAGCGCATTTAATGTGATGAGAGAGAGAGATTATTTCCAC
The DNA here is from genome assembly GCF_902827175.1 of Gymnodraco acuticeps. Taxonomy (NCBI): domain Eukaryota; kingdom Metazoa; phylum Chordata; class Actinopteri; order Perciformes; family Bathydraconidae; genus Gymnodraco; species Gymnodraco acuticeps. The sequence goes on along the minus strand of NW_022989762.1, from coordinate 435,640 downwards.
GTTACACCTTCATATGATCATTATAGTTATACAAACAATAAGAGAATAAATGAAAAACAGGTATACTATACTATATGGCAGTAAAACAAGAATACAGTTTAAAAAGGGGAGTGATTTGTAAAATATCCATAAAGAAAAAGAAAATCTGTTTACAGTTCTGTTTCATATGGGTGCTGAGAGAGGTATCCATAGATCTCTTCATGTTGCTCTCAAAGTGCACCAGATTGATGCTTTCAACTTCAATATTTAAAAAATAATCTTCCCGGGGGAGAATCCTCCCGGACCCCTCTAGAGGAGGTGAGGTCCGCTCCCCACTCATAAAAAATAGCACTTTATCCCTGCCTATATGCCGAGAGCTGATTATGGAGCCTTCATTGTAACAGTAATTCAGATGCAATTAGCCTATAAAAGGCCTCAAATTGGAAGCACTGTCTGGGCCGTCTTTTTCACTCAATTCTGCAATAGGTAGATCTTGCCTTTCACCTAGGCCGAGGTCGGTGATCTCGGGCTTAAAAAGGTTGGTGACCACTGCTCTAGTCTATTGGTGCGTTCACACCGGACGCGATGCGAATATTCGCTTCGCTCTAAACGCCCGAGTTTCACCGCGGCTGCCAGCTGTGTTTACTCCTATGGTTTGCTCGCATCATTCAAACAAGACGCGCTGGCTCGGGAGCTACAACTACAACAAAATGAACATATTTTACCGTGATTAAATTGTAATACACGTTTCTAAATGATGCCGACGTAACAACATACTGATACCGGTTAGTAAAAACCATGAATTAATGCTTTGACAAGTCTGCAGACAGACGGCAGGCGAAAAACCTTTTAAAATGCTTGTTTTCTGAATGGAGATTGGGTCGACCAGGCTAAGCTAACGTTGTATATGCTCACTCCACACTCATAACAATGGCCTACAGACATAAATAAACCAGTGACTGTATTCACCATGACACAGACAGTCTGTGGTTTGTTCTTGTTTAACTTTTGTACAGTTTCTGAACAGATATGAGGAGCTGTGATCTCTGTGTGCTAACTGCTAACAGCTAATGGCTGATGTTTTCTGGTTGAACGTCAGTGATGGCAGGCTGAGATCCTCACTGCTGATTGGCTTCCGCGAGAACGCGTCACGTGAATTTGACGCCCGAGTTGAAAAAATGTAACTCTCGCGTTTGACGCGGCCTCCTTCAATTGCCTCAATCGCGTGATTCGCGCCGCGTCCACCGCTTCATGCGCGCCGTCGGAGCGAATTCGCGTCTGATCGCGTCTCTGCATTGACTTTACATGTAATCGCACCGCCCCCAAACATCGCATCGCGTCCGGTCTGAACGCAGCATTAGACTAGAGCGATGCGATAGGAGCGAAGCGAATATTCGCATCGCGTCCGGTGTGAACGCAGCATTAGTGGTGATTAACCATGCTAGAACAAGAAAGCTAAGTGGCAAGGAGGAATACGTTCCTTGTTGAGTTCAAGTCGATGACGATTTCCTTTGCTTGTCAAAACTTGTCATTCCTATGTTGTGATTTGAGCAGGTGCTAAAGCCCTATGCTACATTTTTGTTTTCACTACTGGTGAGTGCTTTCGCTCAGAAGTAAGTAAGTGAAGTAACTTTTCTCTCTGAAGAGAGTAATAATTTAGATAACTATTACACCTAAGAGCCCCGCCAGTGTAACGCCCCAGTAGGGTGTCCACTAAGGGGTAAGGAGAATTACAATAGTTTTATTTTGACTTTTTAAGTGCCAGACTTGAGGAAGAGTCTGCAGAGTAATTTTTCGAGTGAGTGCTAAAATGACAAAATTAGACCTTTTTTTGTCATACATTGTCCTCGAAATTGAGCGCTAACATTAGCAATGTTGACGTGCAGCGGCAGCCGGAGCCGGAGGCTAACGATAGCTCACCTGCCTCACCACCATCATTGCCATCTAGCTCCACAAGTGAAGCTGTATCCGTGGCCGTGGCTGTGTCTGGATTTGGCTGTGCCCGGCGGTGGTCCAACAGTTCCCCCAAGGGCCCCAACCGATAGGGGACTCTATGGCGCTATTGAGACCCCCAACGCCAAGATCAAAAGCTATATTATAGTGACCGGTCTATGCAGGCCTACCGGCCCATTCCCCAGAGACAAACATCAAGGAAACAAGTTTAATCCTCTTCTTAATTTGCTGTGCCGTTGTCAGGCTGTGGTGGTTTGAGGCCAGGACAGGCTGTTGTTGATAGCCTATACATGTGGTGCTTCTGAGTGGTTGTGTATGTCCGTGCGTGTGTGAGTGCATCAGCGTGCGCTTATGTTTTGGGTCGATTGGGGGGGGGCCCAAAACAATATTTGCACCGGGGCCAATCACAACCTTGTTATGCCACTGCCCTCATTCCTCTGTGTTATCCACCTGAGGGAGGGGCTGACTGACAGTAAATGAATGAATTGCAGTTTCATGCCACATGGGCTGAAGGTTGCCCGACTGGCCGAGGTGAAAGACCCACAGGTTGATGGTGAGCTACCCCTGTCTGGAGCAGCTAGGCTTGAGGTAAGGGATGCTCCCCAACAGATACGCGTGTCCCCCCCCTAGAAAAAAGGCCAAGAAGGCTGATAGCTTGGCTGCTAAAGTGGACATATTAGCATCGGAGTTCTCTGAGATTAAGGGCTTGCTCCTTAATTTTCAGAGCTGGGATATCCCGCCGGCTAGAGCTCCTACCCCAGAAGAATGTGATGAGGATGCCCTTCCTGGCTCACTCTTTGGTGGCCCGTTTTCTTAAAAGGTGCCCAGCGACGAAACCCCCTCGGGCTATCAAGGTTCCCTCATGGGACTTGTCAATGGTGCTGGAAGCCCTCCTTTCCCCACCCTTTGAACCCCTGGGGCAGACAGAGCTTAAATGGCTTTCGGCAAAGTTTGCTTTTTTTTTGCGATGGCACCAGCCAAGTGTGTGAGTGAGCTTCACACCTTGTCAGTGAGTGAAACGTGCATACGCTGGTTCTCAGGTGGCACAGGGGTGGCACTTTAGCCTAACCCATATTTTTCACTCAAGAGGCTGCCTTCGGCCCACTTAAATCAGGTCATAGAGCTAGCAGCTTATGACTCCTCAGGCTTGCAGAACGTGGAAGCTGCTTCGGCAGAGCTGCTCTCCTTGAAATATGATATACAGGCGACTGCTGGCTTTCGCTGCTCTGATAGCCTGTTTGTCTGCAACAGGGGCCCTAAGAAAGGGCGCGCACTTTCCAAACAGAGGCTTTCTGGGTGGATTGTTGAGGTGATTGAGGAGGCATACAGATCAAGAGGTCTGCCTTTACCTCTTAATGTTAAAGGCCACTCCACCTATTCCGTCATGGGACGGGTGGCGCAGTGGTCTGTGAGTTTGATCATCAGATCAAGGGGGCGTTGGGGAACTCCAGTTTGAAACCCGCTCCCGCCCCACTGCGTCAGGCCGTTGTGTCCTTGGGCAAGACACTTCACCCGAATTTGCTCCTGTGGGTAATGTCCACAGTAGATGACCATTACATGTATGATCTGTATTTGTAATGTGTATTTGTAAAGCGCTTTGAGAGTCTTTGATAAAGCGCTATAATAAATATAAGGATTATTATATTATTATTATTATTAATAACTGTAGTTTGGCTTTTTGACTACTTAACCAAAAGCAGAGAGCAGCAGGTCGATGAGGATGGATGGTGTTTGGAGGCTAGAGGCTTCACTTGAAGGAGCCTAACCTCCTGCTGCATGTGGATCTGTTCTGATATAATGTTCATAGAAATAATCGGCAGCAGAACAGGCTTTCTGGATTTCTGTTTATATTTAACGTTTGTATGATAACGCCTGACCAAGTGCCCCCTCTGCGCTGTGTGACGTGAACACTGGACCCAGCTCTCTGAAGTGATCTGCCTCGCATGTAACTACGGTTCTATGAATTCTGGATCGTACTTTGCCGTACAGATCAATACATGTCTGGGAGGTTTTGCTTTACGCTGTGTGCGCTCCCGCGAGGTGCATGCACACACGGCATAACACCACCCCCCCCCCGTTGACAGTTCACGAGCGTGCTCTCTCTCTCTGTTCAGACCCGACGGGTAATAAGGGATTATGACGGATATTTTACGATCCTGTCTGTCAAAATGACGGACAGCGAAAAAGTCTAATGCCACCTCAGTGGGACGGAGAAATATGCTTTGGCCATGGGTGACAGCAGTGGGTCAAACTGTGCATTGTCTCTCCACCACTTCAAAAACAATACAGTTTTTGCCAAGAAGGTGAGGCTTATTGACAGGGCGAGATATAAATATACTGTTGGTACTTGTCAATGTCTCTAGGTATGTACATGTAGCCCTGTAAATACGATGTCCTTTTGTGTTCTGTTGTTTTATGTTCATGTTGTAACCTACTTGCTGCCATGTTGGACAGGTCTCTCTTGAAAAAGAGATCGATGATCTCAATGGGACCACCTGGTTAAATAAAGGTTTAAAACAAAAAAAAGTGTTTAAAAAAAAAAAATCGCGGTAGATTTTGTCAGTCTCACGGCGGTATTGGGACGTTTATTTACCGCGATATTCGGTATATCGTTACATCCCTAGTAACTATCGTTATATTTACATCCAGAGCTAACTAACGCAAGGTTTCCTCTTCTTTGCTTTTCTATAGCGGCATATCTTAGCATCATACAGCCACCTGTTGATCAGTGGAATAGTGTGAAATCCCTATTCCACCTTACATTTGGAAAAATAAATCAGCGGATGGGAGGCGGGGCTGAAGGAAAACACAAGTGCACATGCTCTATGGGCCGAGATCTGGGTATTTGTGTGAAGATATCAATTATATCTATTAGCAAGAGATGTAATACCTTTAACTTGTTATGAATTCTCCCTCATTGCTTTCCTTAACCATGACATTTCTGAACAGGTAGGACTGTTACCTGCATGATGTCCACAGCCATCCCATGTGTGGCCACGCCCTCCACGTTGTTGACCAGCCAATGAACGACCTCCGCGCTGATGAAGCAGTTGAGTGGAAGTCCTTTCTGTTCCGGCAGCAGCTGCACACCCGTCCTGTAACAGAGAGCACACACAAACATTTAGAACAGCAATAACTTTGTTAAACCAAACCCAAGGGCCGGATATAATAATAACTTTAATTTAGTAAGAAACAAACGTTTTTTTCTGGGTTCAAGGTATGTTTTTTTTTTTGGTTCTATAAAATACCAATTTCTTCTCTTTTTCTCTTTTACATGTATAAACCCATTCCAATAAAAAACATTCCTATAACATAAAAAAAAGAAATGGTATCAAAGAAATATTTTTGCATTATGATGATTTTTTTAAACATAACATTATATTTGCATTTAGTACATACTAGTTAGAGTAGCAAGATGCATTCTGATTATGATAACTTGAACTTTTTAATGTTTTAAATAAGTAGAAGTTTAAATATTCGAGACACAGTGTAGAATAACTGCCCCACATTAACTTAACAAATGGAAAGCCAGAAACACACAACAGATCTTACGTGGGATGTTTGATGGCCTCCAGGATCTCCATGAGAGTTGAGGAAGAGGAGATGGAGAGGTCTCCGGCTGCAGACTGCCCACTGAAACAGAACTCGGATCAGTGCTACAGCTCAGTGATGAGCCACATATTTAACAGCAATATGAATATAAATTATGTATTTATATTTACTGGTTTTCAGACTGACTGAAACAAAGCAAACTATTGAATACACTATTAAAGGTAGGGTATGTACGTTTGAGAAACCGGCTCGAGATACACTTTTTGTTATATTCCATGGAATGCTCTTACCATCCCGATAGTAATGAATATCTTAAATGCTTTGACAAAAAATCCATAAAAAAATGTCATCTGTGGAAGCCGTAGTACTGTAAAAGGTACAACCAATCATTTTAGCCGGCCCGGCTAAAGTAACTGGATGGCCTACCTGCCTATCAGCCTTCCATCTGTGCACAAACTTACCTCGTGCCCTCATTGGTCATGTGCGCGTTCGTGTGTTGGAGGAGGGGCTCTGTAAGGAAGTGGCAGATTTTCTCCGGTCGTGTATTTTCAAATTCTAGCGATCTCGAGCCGGTTTCTCAAACTTACATACCCTACCTTTAAGATATGCTATGTCCATATAGTGTTGTCACGATACCAACATTTTGGTTTCGATACCGAGTCAAGAATTGCGATTCCGATTATTTTTCGATACTTTTCTTAAAAAAAGGGAAACAGTCTTAAATGTAATTATTGTGCTTTATATTTCACACCAGAACCATAACCACATTGGTAAGTTAGCTAAAAAGATAGCCATATTAGACAGTTATCATTGCCATTAATTGCCTCGGCAAACTACGAAAACGTTAATTTGTCACAAAATAAATTACACTGGTTTGATTTAGATTTGAGGGCATGGGCTTGAGCATGATGTAATTATGTTATCTATCACATTCTCTAACCTGTCTGGATGCCGGTTGGCGAGGTGCTTAGCGAAGTTTGATGTGTTGGCTCCCTTGGTTTGCAGGGATCTAAAACATGTCTTACTGACAGGCCTCGTGGTGTCCGTATGCTTGCCCTCACTGTCAGAGATATAGCTAAAATACTTCCAAATTTAGCTTCTGGCGTCTTTTTTGTCAACAAGCCGAGACGCAGCGGCAGCTGCACTCCCACTTGCAGCTATGCTTCTCGTTTTCTCACATGCTCTGGCAGCTAGCGCGTGGCCGCGTGCAAGAGAGAAGGGAGGGACTTAGAACGTGCTTGAGAGGGGCGGGACTGCAGGCACGGCTGCAGTGCAGGGAGTGGAAGCAGAGCGCTGAACAAACACGGCTCTTATTAAAACGGCGCTTTCTCACCGGAGTACTTTTCCCCGTCATTCTTAAAGTACCGATACTAATGAAACGGAGGAATCGTAATGTTTTTAACGGAAGGGTATCGCGGTACCTTTCAAGTATCGGTACACCATGCAACACTATGTCCATATAATAAACTCCTTTAATTATAATTTTGCTAGATATGTTATCATCAGATGAAGTCTCACCATTTTCAAACAAACATTAAGACAAGGAACATACATTTAATCACTAGGGATGGGTATCGAGAACCGGTACTAAGTCAGTACCGGTACCTGATTGGACGGTATTGGTATACCGTTAAGCCGCTGGACAAACGGTGCTGGTATCGGTCTATGAATTACGCTACTTCCTTAGTTTAAACAATTCTGGTTGGTTGGGAACCCTCATCCCGTGTGACGTATCCAGATTGAGTACCACTCTGATTGGCCACTGTGAATGCCACTCGTCATCTCTACTAACAGCGCTCTTATTATTGTGAGACTCCCGGGGGTAGACCATAGGGGCAGACCAAGCCCCCAGGAAGTGCGCCGGACTCTGATGAAAATATTCTTTAGAGGCTTCTCAATACTCAAATTTCCCCTCCTCGACTCCCCTCCTCGAGACTTAGACCCGCCCACAGGAGATGCGAGCGGAGGACCGAGGAGGGGAACCGAGGAGAGAGGAGGGGAAGCAGCAGACGTTTAAAGAAATGAGAACTCCTCTCCTCTGAGCGGTCATTTTAAAGATTTTTTGTCATAGTGCTGTATCTCTGTTAGATCAGCTGAACATTGTTCCCCCACATATTTACTTTGAATTCATTGAGAGTGCGGTATAATGAGACAATAACAGGCTACAGATGCGGACACACACACACAAATATATTTATATAAATATATACAATTTAAAGTATGAGAGCATTCTCATAATAACGTAACACAATCAGAGACTGGATATATCCCCCCCTCTCTCTGGTCGCTGAAATGGGGAATTGAAATTACGGGCCAAAAGTTGTATTTACAAGTAGGCCTATTAAAAGTAAGCAGAGGACACCAAACCAATTGAGACCCGTCTGTCCGCCGCATTTACGCACTGTACAACACACACCTACACACTGTACAACACACACCTACACACTGTACCACACACACCTACAGCTCCAAAAGCATAAGCCGTTGTGTATTTTATTATGTGAAGCAATGGTCTTAGAAAAATATCGACTCTTTGTTTGTATATATCTACTAAACTAAAGCAAATAAAGAGAGTAGGCCTGTTATACTGAGTGATATATATTATACACACTGCTCTGCTTTCTGCACGGACCGTACAGCTGTTCTCTCTGGAAACATCGCGACGCGATGAAAGCAGTTTCTAAAATAATATCCAGGGGATGCATGCATAGCTGTCATTGGCTGAGATAAGTCCGGCCGTGCGTCACGCCTCCACCGTTCCCGGAAATGCATCCGTGGAGGAACCATCAGTGTATCCTCGGTTATAGCTCCTCCAGAGAGCCTCCTCGACGCTCGGTCCTCGGTGTGCATTTAGAGAAATGAGACGTCCTTCAAAATGGCGCGACCGAGGAGTCGAGGAGGGGAAATTTGAGTATTGAGAAGCCTCTTTTGTGTCCAAACGGCAGTACTACAATTTCCGTATCAGTCCGTGACGTCACTGGGCTCAGAAAGACTTTTTCCCATTGACTAACATGGGGAAAGAGACGTCTGTAAATCAACGGATACATTTTTAAAAAACTAAATAAATTACCCAGTATGAACTATTGTATAGCCCTTATTAGAATCATTAGGTCCTTAAAGTTGTAAAATGCACTAAAAGCCGAATCTAGATTTATTTTCTGTCTCCTTTCATTCTACTGAGCCGAGAGTGGGAGCTCCGGGGGCGGGGCTTAAGGGGCGCATGCTCTGTTGCGGCTTTCACACCAGCGCTTTTCCCTTTCTAGCTCCGAGCTAGAGCTTTTCTGGTTCAGCTCCGGTTTCCCTTTTCTTCTCCCGCTCTGTTCACACCGCCCAGCACCCGACTGGTGCTGCCGCTGCTGCGTCATGACGTCACCGTTTACATCGCTGATTTGCTCCCCAACGGCATTACGGCGCTCACAACAACGGGGAACTGCGTCGGGTCGATGATCGTGTTGCTTTTAATCACACGAAGCCAGAATAAATTGAATAACGACTTCTCCAACCTTATACTTTGCTCCAGAGTGCCGTGGTTCATTGTTTATTAATGTGTTTCTGCAGCATTTACCGACCACTGCAGTGTTGGCTGCTCTTCCACGGGAGTTTATTCTCCTCCGTTAGCTCCCGGTTAGCTCACACTGCAGCGGCCGCTCTAAAGTATTCACTGTCTGACTCACACAAGCAGCTGATACATATCCCCAGTTCCCCTTAGCCTAAGTGAATGTGTGTCAGTCTGAATTGACGCTGTTTGGTATCACAACGCTGTTATGAAAGTTTCTCTGGTATAAAATGGGTGATGTTAGCATAGCAACCGAAGCTAAACTGACTACTTGCTATTGCTATCCTATTGTGGCATAAGCCGTTTTCTCCAGGCACATTTTACCGGCGTATTTTTATTATGATTCTACTTGTGATAGTCGGACACGACAACCTGTGCAGCCCATGTATTGATTGCATCCGATAGCTGCTATAATACAAAACAAAACGTCTGCCTCTCTCCACAATGATCAATAACAGTGAACGGATGGTCAAAGTAAGGTACAAATAAACAGAATCACACGAAGCCTGGTTAGTGTTGCCTGACTTTATAAAGTGTGTTTATAAGCACTACTGCTTGTAGGCAGGCATGACAGTCGAGCCATGTTCAGGGGAGGTGGGTTTAGTTTCCTGCACGCCTCGACGTAAGAGAGACGTAAGCGACGCCACCTCTTAGCTCCGAAGCTCTTGCCTCTAGACCGACAATTTGTTGGAGCTGGAAGTGAACCGGATTCCGGAGCTATGAGCCAGCCCCGCTGCGGTGTGAACAGGAAAAACCGGCGCTTTTCAGGCTCCACTCCGAGCCGGAGCTGAAAAAGCGCTGGTGTGAAAGGGGCATGTGAGTGCACATACGGGGTGTTTCTCAATGTAGAGGAGGCTTGCTTGGTAGCACATGTACCTCCGAGTGAGTTCCTTACTTATCCCTGCAGCATAGAGGGAGATGTTACCTGGTGTCTACAGTGCTGCCTGCTGCAGCCTCTCCTGCAGGGGGCGCTGCTGCTGCTCCTGCTGCTGCTGCTCCTCCTGCTGCTGCTCCTGCTGCCTGGACTCCTTTATCTGCAGCCTCGCTGGATTCAGCAGGTAACTACACAGTAAAAGTACTCCACATAATTAGCTGTTGCATTTAGTATGCTTTGAAGGATTCCCTAGAACACTTCTTATTTACATCTTGTGTTATTCAGACATGTAGATAGTTCTTATCCAGGGTTGAAATACAGTATCTGACAGATTTCTGCCACCACACACATTCAGTGTAGGAGAACTGATTCAGCTTGTGCTGCTTACAGCATTCAAACAAAAATATGTACCTTTTCCAGAAGGTGTTGCTGTTCATTTGGGATAATCAACAGAGAAATCTGTATCCTGTGTTTATCCCCAGGATAGGAAATAATGTTGTTGATTTTTTTCAAGTTGTCATTTTTAAGAATAGTAATCACCACAGACTAAATCACATACTGTATATCCATTGTATAAGAGAGGCAGAAACCTTAAAGACAGATATCTCAAAAGCTGCATAAATGAAACAAATCTACCTGAATGAATAAATAACAGTGGAGGGAAGTAGAGAAAAACTATATTTTGACCTGGGGGACTAACTCAATCCTGCTGTCATAAATGGAAACAGGAGAGGGTTTGTAATTCCCAACATGTGAGTAACACCAGGATCACAGAACATGTACTACTCTGTAGGGTTGGAGAACACTGACTTCAGGGTATGCCACTTACCTTCACAGAACAGATTTTGATATAACACTGTACCTACCTACGTAAAATTCAACCGGGCACTCTTGGACCTGAGGGGATTCAACTTAGGCTAGATATTTTTTATGAAATTGGTCTGTGTCTTTGATTCCTATTTTTCTCTGAAAATCTGTACAATTCCTGCTTCTACATGACTTTCACTCATTGAGGCCTGACCATGTTTTATAATCCAAAATGCACTTTTTAATTTACTTTACAGTATGCTTAGATATACAATTAGAAAAGGAGCAATGCAGCACAATAAGTAATTCACCTGGCAACTGACTGAAATTATTTAACGCCTACATATCCTTACTGTGGGGGACTGCAGACAGATACATACACACAAAAGGTTGAAGTAATGTGATCCTGGTGTGAGTTTATAATGTCACTACCTACTAGCATGCACTACAGTACAGAGATCAAATACAAACTGAATAAAAGTTCAAACTCAAAGACACACGATGCTCATGCAGCAATAGAGAGCAAGTTAGAAGAGCTACAACACAACACACACACACACACACACACACACACACACACACACACACACACACACACACACACACACACACACACACACACACACACACACACACACACACACACACACACACACACACACACACACACACACACACACACACACACACACACACACACACACACACACACACACACACACACACACAATGCCTTTAGAGCTCATTACTGACCTGAGAGTGATAGATGTAGGAGGAGCGAGGGCTACGTATAAAATCCAAAATAAAGGCAGCGTCCTGCCAGCACAGGAAGAACGGAACCCAGAATCAAACCCAGCAAGAACAGAGCGGGGGGGATGCAGATGGAATGAGAGAAACCAGAGCAGAGCCCCCAAACCAAAGCACCAGCAAAGAAAAACCTTTTAAACCAGAAAGCTGCTGCAGAAGGGTCAGCGGAAGCTAAAACAAAGTGTTCTGATGCTCACCTTGCGGGGGCTGTCTACATATGTGGTAACACCTGAGGGGTCACTGACAGCTGAGGTGGGCTTTGCCTGCTGCTCCTCCAGAGTCCTGACAGGAAGCAGAGGGAATGTGGTTATTTTCAAGCTCGAACAGAAACATTAGTGATGTCACCTGCTCTGCCGAGGCTTCAGAGCGTGGGTCGAGTAATCCCGGAACTGCACTTCGCTCTGCATCGGCCAATCAGCTTGCTGCTCCCTCACTGCGAGTGGGACCCAGGTACACCTCAACAAAAACACGCCTGTTTGCTATCCTGGCCCCAAGTTTGTGGAATGAGCTCCCCATTGATATCAGGACAGAAGAGAGTTTACACATCTTCCGCCGCAGACCAAAAACCATCTGTTTCAACTGCATCTAAACAAAATATAAAAATTAAAAACTTCGGTACGCAGCACTAACAAAAGATTTGGCTTGAAGTGAAGCTAATGCAGTAATAAAAGCGTCAGCTAAATGAAAAGTTTCCTCTGAAGGCGATATCAGTGGATTACATGGAAATACAACTTATTTCATTGTTTAATATTATTCCCAAACTGAAATCAGTGCATCAACGATCACTTTCTTGAGAGGTCACATCTGCCTCTTTTACTCTGTAACTAAAGTCTGATTTAAGTGTTGATTATATTTCACATCATTAATCCAAATATGTAGAGTAACTAAAGGTATTAAATACATGTAGTGGAGTAAAAGTACACCATTTACCTCTGAATTGTAGTAGGGTAGAAGTACAAAGTAGCATGAAAAGTACAATTCTATAAAAATTGTACTTAAGTAAATGTACTTAGTTACTTTACACCACTGGTGAATGAAACAAGAGAAACAAACTCTTTACAAACCCAACCTTGAAAGCTTCATGAAGCTTGCTCTCATCATCACTACAAATAACACGCTGGTCTGGCAGGAGACACTCACTTCTGGTTCTGCTCCATCTCCAGTAAGGCTGATAAGGCTGAAGTGCCTTTCTTCCCCTGTGGGGGCACCAGTGGCTCGGGGGGGTACGCTGGGAGAGGACTGGTGACCTGCAGGCCTTTCATTGAGGTGCCCTTCTGCTGGGATGAAACGAACAGAGGGAGAGTCCTCTTAAGTGAAAGATGCCGTAATTCAAATGTTAAGAGATGCCCCATGTTCAGTGGTATTATTGTCCTAGATCAATGCATATTTTTGTAAGCCAATATTTCATTAGATCATTTGAAGACTTCATTTGCATGGTTTACGTTCGATTGGAAACTTCAGCAGGGACACATTTGAAACATGTCCCAGGGCTGTCTGCAAATGTCTGCAGGCTTCTGCAAGGTGATTTGATACAAGAGGCACATTCAATGATATAGTGCTAAAACGTATACATATCTTAGCTATTTTTACATTTGAAAATAATTTTTATAAACAGAAAAATGTCAGAAAAGAGCCAAAAAACACAATTTTCTAAATGACTTATTTTGGCTGACCAACTGCTCAGTTTACTGCGTCATAAAACAGCCTGAACCATTGAATGATTAGTATTCTTTTAAATGACAATTGAATGATATTAAAATGGGTGTTTAATCAACTAATTGTTTCCTAACTAAGCTGAACTCTAACAGGGAGTGAGGGGACAACAACACTCAAAAACACAAGAACAGTGGTGCCAGAACTGCCAATAACCCTGACATTAAAATAGTTAAAGTAGCCTCTAATGCAGGGGTCACCAACCTTTTTTAGGGTGAGAAATACTTTCAAAAAATAAAACAAGTCGTGAGCTACTTTTACTCCTCTTTTTATTGTTTTTTGCAGTGTATATATTTAGCACATTTGAACATTATTATATGCTTACCTTTAACCTTTGTGTGCTGTTTGGGTCTGTGGGACCCTTTTGCAGTGTTTACTAAAAGAACATGTATGCAATTTAATAATTTTAACCTGCTTTATTTGGGGGTGGCCCTCACCTCCTCTAGGGGGGTCCGGGGGCATGCACCCCCGGGAAGATTTTGTTTTTAAATGTTGAAGTGAAATGCATCAATCTGGTGCACTTTGAGCACAAAATAAATGTATGGATACAGCTCTCAACACTCAGATGAAAGGGAGCTGTATACTTTTCAATAATCCAAACATCTTTAGAATATGATCACAACCAATAACTAATCATTTAAACTAGTTTATTCTTATCTTATGTTAGCATTCTTTCTTTTTATTTATGTATATTTTACTAATCACTCTCCTTTTAAACTGTTTTACACTAGTACACATTGGAATGATTTCTTACTTTATCTATATTAAATAGATAAAGGTTCTCTCTCTCTCTGTCAGAGGCTGTGCTCCTCCGTGGCGATGACGGCTTGCGTTAAAAAAATAAAAATAAACATATTTGTAAAGTGGGGGGACACAAACGGGATTTCGAAAAGTGCTGGGGACAAGTCCCCCCCCCCTGTCCCCAGTGGAGATTACGCCATGCGTGTGTGTGCGTCAAGTGGAATAAATATATATGCAAGTTACAACACACAGAGTAAAACTCTGCCCCTCATGTGCTGTATAGGCTGGCATGATAGGCTGTTCAATGGGGCTGATGTGTTGTGTAAATTCTGCCAGAAGGAAAACCAGCGGGGAGGTGCCACATTGCTTTTCTTCCCGACTGCAATGCTGGTCCCGCAAATCAAGCAAGAACGTGATTGGTCGATATTCATTGTGGGGGTGGGGGAGGAGGGGTGTTAGATAGATATAGAGTTGTAGTAAGTAGATAGAGTTCGCTATGATTTAGGTTTCGTTTATGCATAGGGTAGATTCTTTTAAATTACATTTCCTTTTTTGTTTTGTGTATTTTATACATTTTGGATTTGCTTGGCGAGCTACGGTGCTGCGGGCGACTGAGTGCCCGCGGGCACCGTGTTGGCTACCCCTGATCTAAAGCTTTTAAATAAAATGCAATAAAAAAAACGAGACCTGGTAGAAAAAGTATCAATGACATTAAGTACAATTTGACTTTAGAAAACAGAAGTATTAGCTAAATGCATTTAAAGTAGATAAAAAGCAAAGTGTGAGGGGATCAGTTTGATGGAACATGCTGTCAGAGAGAGGCTCACCCTGATGATCCTGTCAGAGCGGTGTCTCCTCCGGATGCGGTTGAGACCCTCCAGGAAGCGGATGAAGCCGTCCAGCAGGACCCAGTCCCCGTTGCCTCCATTCCCAGAACCTGCCCCCTCCCCATACACATCCCAGTGACCCTCCCCATCCGCCACCCGCCTCGCTCCCCCTGCCGGCAGCAGGAGGAAGCGAGTCCTCCAGAACTTCAGGGAGTCGATCAGACTGTGGAGGAAGGAGAGAAGCACAGTGACGAAGAGGACACGGCTGCACCCTTTACAGAACAGTGGGATTCTTTTTCTATCAGCAGATATACAAAAATGGTTATGGAGTAATATTTTCGGATTCATTTTAAACAAAGACATTTTTCGGAAAACATATTAAAAGAAAAAAACAAAACAAAATTGATACGGGGGTTTATGTAGTGTTATTTTGATAATGAAACCAATACAGTGTCCGGTTCATATCTGACCGTTTACCTACTTTCATCAATCATAAATATTGTGTTTTACATTTGATTGCTTCAAGGCCTTATGATATCCTCCACAGTAGGCATTGGAACATATACAATTACTGATCAAAACTTTCATTGAACTTTGAGTGGGTTAGTCAACTATGTAACACTTATGGGAGGCTGTGGCTCAGTGGCTAGTGTGCTGGACTTTCGAATCAGGGGATAGCAAGTTTGAGTCCCACTGCAGTCAGCATGTCGTTGTGTCCCTGAGACACTTCACCCCACATTGCTCCTGTGGGGATTGTCCACAGTACTGAATGTATGTAAGTTGCTTTGGATAAAAGCGTCTAACAATGGCATGTAATGTAATGGTGTTCCCGGTCAAAAATGACCGTCATAGGAAATGAATGGCAACCCTGTGGTTTTTGGAATACATTTTCAGTGTCTATTCTTTGGATATTCAATGTAGGTAATCAGATACACCAGTAGTCTGACATTGTTTACAAAGGGTGATGATTAATGTTTTTTTTGGGAGGAGAAAAGAGCATGACAGGAGGTTTAAAATATAAGTTAAAAACTAATAATAAGACATAATTATAACATTTCCATTAACATTAAGCTGTAAAAAAGAAACACATGCTGTGTCAGTGTTTGTGTGCACCTGAAGTCCTCAGAGCCTGCGGAGCAGATGTACTGATCCAGGTAGTTCCACTTGTACTCCTCCAGCCTCTCATGGCCAAACTCCACCCAGCAGGACACAAACTGAGCATCAGAGTGTGGAGGACACAGACTGTAGCTGTACTGGATCAGTGCAGACTCGTACGGGTACCTAACACACACACACACACACACACACACACACACACTTTTACATTGTTGTCTTTTGTATTATATATTGATAGTAGTTAGATGACAGGGGATAGAGATGAGGGATGACATGCAGGGAAAAACACTTAAAGGTCCCATGTCATGGCCATTTCTACTGATCATAATTCCATTGTTGAGGTCTACTAGAATAGATTTACATTGTTCAATGTTCCAAACTCACATTGGCTTCTCATACAGCATCTCTGTATAGTATGTGTATTCACTCTCTGTCCTACACGCCTTGTTGGAGCTCCTGCCCCGCCCCCCCCCCCCCTCCCTACCTACCTATGAGCCCACTGTGCTCTGATTGGTCAGCTCGCCCACTCTGTTCTGATGAGTCCACCACCGTTACAGCGGAACATCAGTGATTATGTGTTACAATGGCGTTAGCAACCAGAAAATGACACCAGTAATGACAAACAGATGAGAATGCTGCGTGGGGTCTGGGTGCCGTGTTGGCGGGACGTTGCGCGGCTCGCTGCTGCGAGGAGCGGACAGTGTGAGCTGGGTTCATTTCCTGCTTGCTGCGTGGGGAGACAGCGCGAATGGGAAGGGGGGGGTGCTGAGGGGGCAGCCCCCCCATCTGCGAGGCTCTACTAGCACCGGCACCCCCCCAAACGCGGCGCACCTACAGTGTAAGCGCGCCACAGTTTCGCCGCTGAGAGAGTGTGTGTGTGTGTGTGGAGCTCCACGGAGGTCCATTGGGTATGGTCACGTCACTGTACCCAGGAAGTGAAAGAGAAATGTCCAACGAGGCGTTCTGGGTCAGCATAGACGGCAAACACTTTCTGTGTTAGAGTTTTAGTCGATACAGGGTGTACTTTGAGGGTTTTTGACTCTGCAGACCGTTTACTAACAAATAACTGCTAACAGAGCACTTATATACTAATAAAGGACTGGCTTATCTAAAGCCAGTTGAGTAGCACTTGAAATGTTTGGCTCTATGAAACCTGATGTACTTATATGATTCTGTTTTCTTCAAGGTTGTGTCTTCCTGGTCGAATGTACTTATAGTAAGTCGCTTTGGATAAAAGCGTCAGCTAAATGCAATGTAATGTCATGTTTACATGCAGAAAAACCTTCATAACACACAAGGGGACGGGTAATAATAACCGGAAAAGCATGACATGGGACCTTTCAAACGGATGATTTAGAACTCAGGACATGGCTGACACTGGTTCTCATTTTCACTTATATTCAGGAAGACATTTCCTCCCTCACACACACACACAGTAGACTGAGGTTGAGGCAGCTAAATTACAGCAGCAGCTTTCCCTCAGTGTTGAACAGTGGCGAGCCGTCAGGGCCCTCTAGGCCCTCTCTGAGGGCTTAAGATATTCAAAAAAATAATATTTGAAAACATTAAAAAAACAACATTTATTTTGTTATATTTTTCATTAGTTTTACCAAAAATAATTTGATTTAATTGTATTTAAAATAACATTTCCAAAGAAATACATCCTATGAATCTGCCTGTTCAGTTTCTGTTTGAATGTGAAGGGTTAAATGAAAGAATCTCGCCTGGCCCTTTCTGCGAGTTACGACCCGTCCACACAGCGGCGTGCATTTAAACTTGGCGGTGGGCGTGTCTGAAGCTTGTTCTCGCGAGCAACGCGACCAACAACCAATTACATGAATCTCCCGCCCCCGACATACAGTTTACGAAGTAAACTGGATATAAATTCCCCAAACATGTGAAAACCTACCAGTTTCACCCACTGTCTCTGCCACCTCCCTCCATGCCTGGCTCCTCCGGTTTGTATCCCGGTAGGTGAACAGGGACTGATCGTACAAGACCGGGTGATTCCCTACCGCTACGATTAATTTCTCCTCCATTTTTTGGAATATGAGGAAATGACCTGCGGTGTGTCTCTCCCAGCATACACACGGTTTGATTGGCTAGCGCTTGTACTGGCAGATTTGCATAAACAGGATTTGATTGGCTGACGCTTCCACCGAAGCTTCAAAAGTTAAACATTTCTCAACTTTTGCAGCGAGCCACGCCAGCAACGCTCCGCTTCCCACAATGCAGTTCGGTGAAAAGTGGCGTCACCCCATTCCAAGTGAATGGTAAAGCTTTGAACACACCGGCAAAAGTTGAGCAATGTTCAACTTTTGAAGCCTCTGCAGAAGCGTCAGCCAATCAAACCGCTGCTTGTGTGTCAGGGGCGGGAGATTCATGTGATTGGTTGTTGGTCGAGTTTCAAACACGCCCGCCGGCAAGCTTCAACGCACGCCGCTGTGTGGACCAAACCATACTTGTTAACATGTAATCTCTTTGCGCCTATACTACTGGCCTTACGGTAGTCTAGGTTGCCCTCTTGAGACTGTAAAACGCATGCGCAGTTAGTCTGTGTCGACCTGGAGCATGAGGTCCACTGTTCGTTAATGGCTCTGTATTGGTGTTATGCACGTTGATTGAATAAACCAAGTTAACAGAAGATAAACGTTGTGTTTATTTGTAGTAGACTAACATTGGTAGCAGAGGATGGTTAGCAGAAGATGGCTACTGCTAACTACAAAGTTCCACCGAAGTTCGACGAATCCCGACCATACGAGTGTTGGAAAAATGAAATCGCCATTTGGAAGCTGGTTACTGAACTTGATAAGAAGAAACAAGCCCTCGCCGTTGTCCTGGGGCTGGAACGAAGGGCAAGGGACATCGCCATGGAAATACCCGCTGTGGATTTGAACAACAACAATGGTATGGACACACTGCTAGCAAAACTAGATGGCATGTTTCTCAAAGAAGAGAGAGACCGCGCATACGATGCTTACTCTTTTTTTGACTGTATCAAAAAGGAGAGCTCCGTGTCCATGGCGGACTATGTGATTGACTTTGAACAGCGATACAACCGAATGAAAAAGTACGACATGACTCTTCCTGACGCCGTGCTAGCTTTTAAACTTTTGGACACGGCTTGTCTAGACGAGAAAAATAGAGAAATGGCGCTGACTGCGTGTACAGATTTAACGTTTGCTGCAATGAAGTCCGCGCTGAAGAGGATCTTTGGGGGGAGAGTGCTAGGCGGCACATCAAACGGAATACACGTTAACGATGAAGCGTTATTCACAGAGCAACGCTCACAAGGAAGATTCAGACGTCCAACAACGCAGCAGTTTGGACAAGTTGGACAACAAAGGCAACCGTCACAGGGTACCAACCCACTGGATAGGTTTGGTAAGAGATCAAAATGTGCTATATGTCAGAGCACGTTCCATTGGGCTAAAGACTGTCCTCACAAGAGTAGCGAACAAGTAAAGCTAACTGAAGATCGAACAAAGGTAGAGGAATGTGACATTACACTGTTTACTAAAGCCTCACTGTCTGAATCAGAGGTATTCCTAACTGAGTCTTTAGGGACGGCTATCATTGACACTGCATGTACCCGCACAGTGTGTGGAGAAAAATGGTTGGACAGCTTCCTCGCTGATCTCAGTCAAAGTCAAGTGAACCAGATTGTGAAAAGTGAAACTCCAAGCTCCAGACCATTCCGTTTTGGAGATGGAAATATAGTGCATTTCTCCAGAATACTGAAACTGCCTGTCAAAATAGGACAGACAAAATGTCGAGTGGAAATTGAAGTAGTCAAAGCTGATATCCCACTACTTCTGAGTAAGACTTCACTGAAAAGGGCAGGAACCATCTTGGACATGGAGAATGATAGAGCTGTGATGTTTAAACAGAATATCCCTCTTCAACTCACCAGTTCAGGACACTACTGTATAGATATCAGAGACAAGGACACAGGAATGAATCAAATTGAAATTAAAGATGTGGTCCTTACAGTCACAGAAAACGGCCAGAATGAAGATGAGGTCCTTACAGTCACAGAAAATATGACCTCAAATGAGAAACACAAAGCTCTCCTGAAACTACACAAACAGTTTGGTCACGCCTCCGCAGAAAGACTACAGCGACTCCTCCGCAGTTCGGGAAATAAAGACAAAGATTGTGACACTATTTTACAACAAATAGTACAGGAATGTGACATATGCCAGAGATACAGCAAGACCAAGCCGAAGCCTGCTGTGGGCTTGCCTCTGGCTTCAGAGTACAATGAAACGGTGGCAGTGGACCTGCACGAGTTGGAGCCAAGTTTATGGTACCTCCACATCATTGACCAATTTACACGTTTCAGCGCTGGAAGCATTGTGAAAACAAAGAACTCCTCTGTGATGGTGAACTCTTTCCTTCATACATGGATCAGCATCCACGGCCCACCACGGAGACTTTACAGTGACAATGGAGGAGAATTCAACAATGCAGAGTTCCGTGATATGGCAGAGAACTTTAACATTGAGACAAAAACCACGGCAGGATACAGCCCCTGGAGCAATGGGCTACTGGAGAGACACAATCAGACCCTCACCGACATCATCCAGAAGGTCAGACGGGAAAATGGATGTGACTGGCAAACAGCCCTAGACTGGGCTCTCATGGCTAAGAACAGTATGCTCAATGTGCACGGCTACAGTCCTCATCAACTGGTGTTTGGCCAGAACCCCAACCTTCCTTCTGTACTGGTTGATAAACCACCTGTGCTAGAAGGTACCACTATGAGTGCTAGAGTAGGAGAGCACATTTCAGCCTTGCATGCCTCTAGAAAAGCATTTACTGAAGCAGAGTGCTCAGAGGATAAGACGAGCACTACGTAAGCAGCTCAGACCCACAGATGAGAAATATGAGATGGGTGACAAGGTGTATTACAAACGAGCTGAATGCACTGAGTGGAAAGGACCAGTGATAGTTATTGGTCAGGATGGGGCTGTTGTTTTTGTGAGGCATGGTGGTTGCCTAGTGAGAGTGCATCACTCTAGGCTTTCCAAGGTGAACACAAAGGTTAATGAAGAGCAAATGGTACAAAATGATGCTGACACAGAGGCAGGAAGTGAGCAAGGTATAAACAATGCAACTGGTAGTTTAGACAGTGAGCAAAATACAGAGAATGAACAACAATTCGGTGACAGGGAAGCCAATACAAGTGAAGCGATCGATCCTCCAAACACTTTGAGTAGCGTAACACAAACTGAAATGGCGCATAGGCCTAATGCCCATAATAATCCTGCCCCTTCTGCAGGTGTGAGTTTAAAAACAGGACAGACTGTAACATATATGAACAGAGGTGACAATACTCTACTTAAAGCAAGAGTCTTAGGGAGATCAGGCAAGGCTACGGGGAAATATAAAACCTGGTATAACATGCAACATCTAGAGAATGATGGTAGTGATGGGCAAGAGGAATCAATTGATATCTCACATGTTGATAATCTCAACATTGAAACAGAAGACAGAGAAGCTGATGTACTTGTAACCAAAGACATCTCATTTGATGCAGCTAAACAAGAAGAAATAAAGAACTGGCACAATAATAATGTATTTGAGGAAGTTGAAGATGCAGGGCAGAAATGCATTTTCACCAGATGGGTTTGTAGTCTTAAGGACACTCCCAAGGGTATAGTGCCTAAAGCCCGACTGGTTGCCAGAGGTTTTGAAGAGCTGAATATTCAAGAGTTACCGAAAGATTCCCCCACATGTGCCACAGATTCACTTAGACTTATGTTATCAGTGATATGTCAAAACCAGTGGGAAGTCCATTCTATGGACATCAAATCTGCATTCTTGCAGGGTATGGAGCTATCCAGGGATATTTATATCCGCCCCCCTCTAGAGGCAGGATGTCAACATGTTGTATGGAAACTAAAGAAATGTGTATATGGTCTTGCAGATGCATCACTATATTGGTACAACAAAGTGAAGGAAATCATGCTGAGTACTGGTGGTAGAGTGTCACAGGTGGATCCGGCAGTCTTTTACTGGTTGGATGAGCAATGTAAGGTCACTGGGGTGCTTGCGTGTCATGTAGATGATTTTCTTTGTGCAGGCTCATCAAACTTTTCATCCAATGTGATCCCCCAACTGCAGTCTGCATTCAAGGTTGGGCGTGAGGAGCATGAAAAGTTCTCCTATGTAGGAATGGATTTGGTAACTGTTAACGGTGAAGTTCAGGTACATCAACAAAGTTATATCGAGAACCTGGAGCCTATTCCCTTACAAGCAAGTCGGGCCACACAGAGAAATGAACCCCTCAACGAAACTGAGAGAGAGCAGTTACGATCAAAAATAGGACAGATCCTATGGGTTGCTAAACAGACAAGACCTGATGTAATGTTTGATTCATGTTGTGGCTTCTAATATAAAAGGGGCAACAGTACAGTCTGTTCATGATGCTAATAAGATCATCCGTAAGCTAAAGTCTGAAAAGGTGACACTCAGATTTCAACATCTGGGAAACAGTGATGCTTTGAACTTGATAGTTTTCAGTGATGCTTCATTTGGAAACCTCCCAGACGGAGGTACACAGGGAGGTACTTTTATAACACTTATGGGAGAAAGAGGGAAGTTTTCCCCCCTCTGTTGGCATTCAAAGAAAATCAGACGAGTGGTTCGCAGTACCCTTGCAGGGGAAACTCTTGCCATGTCAGATGGGGTAGACAATGCAATTTTTCTAGCCACACTATTTTCTGAGCTCACTACTGGAAATGCTGGACTGAATGCACCCCCTGTACTCTGTGTGACTGATAACCACTCTCTGTTTGATGCGCTCAAGTCCACAAAACAAGTCACAGAGAAGAGACTCAGGTTGGAAATCAGTAGCATTAAGGAGCTCATACAGAGCAAGAGGATCAAGCAGGTGCGTTGGTCAGACACAAAATCTCAGCTCGCTGACTGTCTCACAAAAAAAGGAGCTTCGGCTCTTGTGCTCTTAAAAGCACTCGGTGAAGGACAATGGGATCTGGGTTAAAGTGTCTGTTGAAATGGAACATTGAAAACACCTTTGTTTATGTATTTGTTTCTTAAATGTTTCCCTAATTTATGTTGACTACTCAGGAAATTTAAACATTTTTGTTTTAAGTCACTGTATGATTGTTTTATGATTCATGCAATGTAAAGTTGTTTTTGTTTTGTTTATTTCTTTAAAAAGATAGAATGAGATTGTTAACATGTAATCTCTTTGCGCCTATACTACTGGCCTTACGGTAGTCTAGGTTGCCCTCTTGAGACTGTGAAACGCATGCACAGTTAGTCTTGTGTCGACCTGGAGCATGAGGTCCACTGTTCGTTAATGGCTCTGTATTGGTGTTATGCACGTTGATTGAATAAACCAAGTTAACAGAAGATAAACGTCGTGTTTATTTGTAGTAGACTAACAATACTGTCCTGCTGTAAAGTCACAGAGGGCCCAGCTATAGTAACTCAGAGAGAGTAATGTCAAATGACAGTACAATTGACCAATCATATCGTCCCTCTAAATGGGTTGGCTTTATTTTCGCGGACTTTATGACAAGTTCCGCCCGCTGTGAGGTCTATGCAAGTGGTGCAGTGACGCATCCTAAAACCCGGAAGTAAGCTGCGCTCGGGTTCCCTCGACAAAAAAGCAATGGGATTTCTCCATAGGATTTTGGAAAATAGCTCGAAATAAGGTCTGTGGAAAATGAACCTGTCATGATAGGTGTTTATATAAATGGTGTTGTTTTGTGTGGTAGAGGGTCGCTGTCATTGATGCGTTTTGCACCCCGGGCCTCGGGGGGTCAGAGGGCCTAGGTATAAAAGTCACGGCTCGCCACTGGTTGTGGAGAAACTGCAAAAAGAAATGTCCTGTAATGCTGTGCAGTTTTAGAGACAAGATAATAGTCAATGTTTTATTATGAACAAACTTCAATTTTCCATGAAAAAAATATACTCTCTATGCTGTAATTTATAATAATTATTTTTTTACAGAGAGACATTTTGAATTGGCTAAAACAGGAATGAAGCTGTTAAAAATGAAGGCTTCATCTCTTCTTTAAATTCTCTCCACTTTAAATCCTTTTCACTTTTTTAAAAAGACAACTTCATTGTTTTACTGTGAGTGTTGTGTTTTCATACAGGATGGGACACGTGAGTGCACACGTATGCCTAACTTCTCTGGAGATACTTATTCTCTATTTGAGAGGTTCAACATGGTAAAATAATGCAGCCTTGCCGAGTTCTTTGGGGTTGGGGGTACTCACTTGGGCAGGTAGCGAGTGACAGTGATGATCTTGTCTTTGAGGCAAACTTTATGGAAGGTCCGACCCATACTGAGCCAGTACACCGTCTCCTCCACCTCGGCCCGCCGCAGAGACACCAGACCTAAAACCAGAGGAGGACGAGGACACACAACCAGGAAATGAATGCCACATGAGACAGTTTGTGGCATTAATGTTCTACAACAAGAACTCTATACTAACAACTTAGAAGTACCTAATCACAAGCTAAATCTGAAATAATAATAAAGTAAGATCACTTTGGTGTGAGAACACGGTAGACAATCTTGAAATGTTAAGGATTTGAAATAAATAGATGTAGACAGCAAGTTAAATGAAACATGAGCTCACCCCTGGAGTAGAGCGGGCTGCTGCCCAGCGGGATGTTGGCGGGCGGCTGCGGCTTCCTGTTGTTGGGCTGCACGATGATCTGGTAGCCCTGCATCAACCTCTGACAGATGAACTCCTCAAACACCTGACCCGCACTCATCACCGGAGCTTCATCTTCACGCCTGGAAACACACAGAGGCAAACACATCGACACTTATTCTGATAATTTGGACAGGAAAACTCATATGACTCGTATTACCTTTTATTCATAATAATAATAATAATAATAATAATACATGGGATTTTTATAGCGCTTTCCTAATGCTCAAAGACACTTGAGTTGTTATTAGCTTGGTTGTTTTCAAAGGAACATAATTGATGATTCTGCCTAGCAGGTAAAACATTTATTTTTAAAGATGCACTAAACCTAGTTAATCATGTAAACTTTATGAAAGCTAATGCTGTATTTTCTTCTTTATACCAGTGTTTTCCCCAATGATTTTATTGATCCTCAATCTTAGCGTCCTATAACGATTGATCAAAGTGTAATTTCTGTCATTTTCAACTTGGACCCTATTTTCCCATTTATTTTCATCTAAGTGACTAATGGCGACGCTCTTCTTAAAAATTGCTCCACTATTGAGAGCTGTAGCTGCTGAACGGGCTGAACTGATATCCAATGAGGCAATAGTATGTATGTCCACTAAATGTGCACATTATTGCCTCTAACAGGCTCAGATTGATATTAAGTACCCAACAACATTATGGAAATGCAATCATCAGATCCTCCTTCGCACTCTCCAAGAACTTGGAGTTTCAGGCTCTGCACTTTCCCTCCTCACCTCATACCTCAAAGACCGTACCTACAGGGTAACTTGGAGAGGGTCCGAGTCCGACCCTTGTCAATTAACTACAGGGGTCCCTCAGGGCTCTGTTCTTGGTCCCCTCCTCTTCTCCCTGTACACAAACTCGCTCGGATCTGTCATTAGCCCGCATGGTTTTTCTTACCACTGCTACGCTGATGACACCCAATTAATTCTGTCCTTTCCCCGCTCAGAGACCCAGGTCGTCGCACGCATCTCTGCTTGTCTAGCTGACATCTCTCAGTGGATGTCTGCTCACCACCTCAAACTCAACCTTGACAAGACTGAGCTGCTTTTCCTTCCGGGAAAAGATTGTCCCACTCTTGACCTAACAATCAACATCGGCCCCTCTGTTGTTTCCCCGACTCAGACTGCAAGGAATCTGGGTGTGACCCTAGATAACAACCTGTCCTTCACTGCAAACATTGCTGCTACAACCCCTTGCTGCAGATACACGCTTTACAACATCAGGAGGATGCCTCCCCAGCTGACCCAGAAAGCCACGCAGGTTCTGGTCCAGGCTCTCGTCATCTCACGCCTAGACTACTGCAAATCCCTCCTGGCTGGTCAACGTGCATGTGCCATCCGACCTCTGCAGCTCATCCAGAATGCAGCGGCTCCTCTGGTCTTCAACCTTCCTAAATGTTCCCACACCAAGCCGCTTCTCCGCTCCCTTCACTGGCTTCCGGTAACTGCTAGAATCCACTTCAAGACACTGGTACTTGCGTACCATGCTGCGAATGGATCTGGCCCTTCGTACATCCAGGACATGGTTAAAAGGTACACCCCAGCACGTGCACTCCGCTCTGCATCAGCCAAACGGCTCGCTGCACCCGCACTGCGAGGGGGACCCAAGTTCCCATCAGCAAAAACACGTGGGTTTGCTGTCCTGGCTCCAAAATGGTGGAATGAGCTCCCCATTGACATCAGGACAGAAGAAAGCTTACACATCTTCCGGCGCAGACTGAAAACTCATGTCTTTCGACTCCACTTCGAGCGATAGAATTACTAACAAAGCACTTATATACTAATAAAGGACTGGCTTATCTAAAGCCAGTTGAGTAGCACTTGAAATGTTTGGCTCTATGAAACCTGATGTACTTATATGATTCCGTTTTCTTCAAGTTTGTATCTTCTTGGTCGAACGCACTTATTGTAAGTCGCTTTGGATAAAAGCGTCAGCTAAATGCAATGTAATGTAATGTAAGGGATCCTGCAGAGAAATAATACATGTTTTTTTTACCTTTTAACATGATCCTTTCTGGGTGACATTGTGTCTAAAAAGGCTCTCGCAAGGAGATGTTTTGAAATGTAGCAACTGTTGACTTGTTAGAGGGGTAAAACGATGGAAACATATATTTGAGAGAGTGCTGGTGTTGCCAGAGTTTGTTTTGCATGAGTAGAGAAAAGATTTCCAAGAACATGGCTTAACATAATGCCTATTATGTCAATTTCGTGATTATTGTGATTAGTCACTTCAAGGCCCGAACACACCAAGCTGACACCAAATAACTGACACAGACGGACCCCCAACTGTTGTGTCGCCTCGAGTCTCTGCGTCTTGGCCATGTTTCGCACTGGAACACACCGCAAAGACTTCAGCCGACGGCCAAGAAGCACGTACGAACTGCGCATGCGTGAGTGGTAATAACTCTCCTTACCAGCAGGCGGCGGTAGTGTGTATTTGTCATTCAAAAGAGGCAACAACCGGAAGACAGAATGCGTGATACACCGAGAGAAGAAGAACAGACTGCGTGATATAAACAAACAACAAATAGCGTGTGCGTTCCATTTTCACTCTACAGCGAGAAGCTCATGGGGCTTTCCCGAACCTGTGTTGAGAGCTGGAGTTAAAGGGGACCTATCATGCAAAATGCACTTGTGTACGTCTTTTATACATGAATATGTGTCCCCGGTGTGTCAGAGAACTCACCAAGTGTCAGAAAACACAACCCTCTCTCTTTTCCTCCATACCCAAATCTCTAAAAACGGGGCTGCGACGGATCTGATACAGACTGATCCAGATTTGAAAATAATCTGACGTCAGTGACGAGGAGCTGCGCCTATATGGCCAACTCTCCACCAATCAGGGGAATGAGAGGTTGCTGTGGCATGGTAACAGCATGGTAACAGCATGGTAACAGCATGGTAACAGCATGGTAACATGACGCTCGTGCCTCGCCACCCTCCTTTGCAGGGGGGCGTGGTCAGCTGCAGCGCATGCAAAGACAGGGTGGAGGAGAGCAAATAGAGCGAAATGAGGCATGGCTAAAATGCATGATCTGTTTGCTATTTTGAAAAAAAAACCGTATAAATATACCTTATATAGGTATGGCCCTACAATATATTATTCAAATATAGCATGATAGGTCCACTTTAAATGAAATCTCAGATTTGCCTTCTTAATAGTTTGTTTGGGTCCCTCACTTCCGTTTCGCTTCTCATGCACTGATTCGCTAGCTGAACAGCCAATCAGAGTGATTTATTTTGCCAACAGCCTTTGGCCGACTGCAACATGTCGAATCGGTGGGTTTTCGGCCGAAAAGGTGTTGGCACGGCTGAAAAGACAAGACGGTGCGGGACACACCAATCTGAGTAGGGCGTGTCGACGCTCATCGTCGGCCTGACGCCCATCGACGGACAAAATCGGCCTGGTGTGTCCAGGCCTTAGACACAAAAACATGGGAAAATAGGGTCCATATTGAAAATTAGAATAGTTTTTGTTTTATTTTTCCTGAAATGTGAAGGTGCCATAAGAAGTGCCAGTAGTCTAAAAAATGTTATACTTTTGTATACATTTATACAAATATATATGATTTTTTTGTTGTTGATGGTTTCGAAAGAGAGACAGGTGATGACATGCAGAAATGTTCCACAGGTCGCAATCGAACCTGAGTCCACTGGCTCTTTTCAGAATACTTTTAGTAGAAAAATCAACCATGAAAATAAATATATAAAATGTAGTAGAACCAAAAAGGATTTGAAAAGTAAAATGTCCTCCATATCATTAAATGAAATGACAGCATTGTGACAGTGAATGTATGACCAGCTGACGAGTGTCTCAGACTTATACACAGAGCTGTTCTCCGCAGACAGGAGCCTCCTACCTCTCCAGGTCGCTGTGGGGCAGCAGGTCGTAGCAGCCCTCCGTGTAGTCGTTCTGCAGCGCCTGCCGGTCTGGGAAGTAGTCCGTGGTGAGGGGGAGGCAGGCTGGGGTGGTCAGAGACTTCCAGTCCACCCCCACTGTGCAGCAGAAGCTGGGCACTGTCGGGGGTGCAGACAGCAGCAGGGCTTCAGGGGCACCCACACACACACACAAAACATCCCCACAGCAAAGACAAGTGCATGTACCCAGAGTGGAGAGGTACATGTGTGGGGGGGGCGGGAAAGGATATAGGGAGGAAGGGGAAGTACAGGAGTGTAATAAATAAAGACAGGAGGGAATAGGATGAAGATGTGAAGGTGGAAACAAAAGAGTGAAGACAAACAAAGAAGAGAGTAGAAGAGAGGGGCAGAAAAAACAGAACGTGTTACTTTACTGGTGATTCCTGAGCAGCCTGGAGTAGAGGTGCAGTGATCAGACATGCAGATTGTAGCCCGGTGACAGTCTGAGATCAACATCACTCACAAGCAAGTGAAAATGTGTGCAAGAGCCGTTTATGTATATTGTTGGAACGTCATATTTCTTGTTGAGTTTTGTCCTGTAGTATTTTTTTGAAACTAGGTGGCAAGAATTAGATGCACAGGGATGTGTAATTGGG
Organism: Gymnodraco acuticeps; assembly: GCF_902827175.1. NCBI lineage: Eukaryota > Metazoa > Chordata > Actinopteri > Perciformes > Bathydraconidae > Gymnodraco > Gymnodraco acuticeps. The sequence continues at coordinate 406,488 of NW_022989762.1, read as the reverse complement.
GAGTAGGCAGAGGGAACGCACGCATGTGTTCCTAGCCCTTTTGTGCTCGGGCCCTGATTAACCTCAAACTATACTGGATATAAATACTGGAAATTCTGTAATTTGTCTGTGTACAATCCCTACAATGGCAACCAGAAAAGGACATTGGGATGTGTAAATATGTGTTAGAACTGAGTGCGATCCCTCTACATATGCCCTTCTCTACCCATCAACAATGCCCCTATTTATACCTACCTGTGCATCTAATCACCACCACTAAAACAATACAGCAGGATATAACTTAACAAAACAATATGACATGCTAACAGTTAACATAAAGGTCTCCTACAATGTGTCAAGATCTCAGGAAAGGTGTAACCTGTATAGTGAATTTAAGAAGAGAATCACATCATGCAGACATACAGCTGGTGAGCCAACTCCTAAAAATGGTGTGCAAGACAGACTTTTTTAACAGAAGGTCCAATTTACAATCAATCAAGAGAAACTGCCATGCAGGAGTGATATATATACACAAGGCTCTGTGAATGCAAACAGATCACAGTGAAGGAAAATGATGCTCATTAATTAAAGGAGTTGTAGACATGGTCATATTTCGTCATGAGACTTAAGATCAACAGAAGGCCCAGAGAAAGAGGAAGGAAAGAGTGGGACAGAGAAAGAGAGGTGACAGAGGGAGGAGGAGGGGGAACCCGAGCCACATGACCTGTAGTTGTTTATACCTGAGACCCCTGGAGATAGACGCCCACAGAAACCTGCCTGCCACAACTGAATGACCCTCACAGGTTAAGGACACCGCCAAAGGTTATCTGCCCTTATCAGTATGGTGATTATGAATCACAACCCGATCCTGAGTTTTTTTTACATACTTATAATTTATGTTTTTGTTTTCATAGGGACGAGATGGACTCACTTGGATCGGCACCGTTGAGGGAAACGTCTTCAAATGTGGAGCCGCGATTGTTTATGGTTCCTATACAGAGATCACAATTAAACATATAGAAAGACAGGAACAATATTTTAGAGGGTGCAACCAACAAATAATATATTTTTCAAGTAATCTGACAATTATTTTCAATTTCAAAAAGGAGCAAATTGAATATAGCAGTTTCCCATAGTCCAAAGCAATGTGTAAAAAACATTTTTTATGTTGTGCAATATTCTAAACCATAGAGTGTAGTTTTAAACCCAACTTGATTTACTGTCATATACAAGACAGAAAAGCAGCAAATCCTCACGTTTGAGAAGCTGGAACCTGTACGTTTATGGCACTTTTGGTTTTCAAAATGGTTGGCAATTATTTATATCCTACCAATTAATTGACTAACTGTTGCAGCTCTTTAAATGACTTCCTTTTTGGAGCTGAACATGGCTCAATCCTCATTTTGAAAGGATAAGGTTGGTTCATTGTTAAAACAAATGTATTGTCCAAAAATCGAAAGATTTAACAAAAGTTACTTTAAAGGAGGAAATAATGCATTTGTTGGGGACTATTTTCAGTGGTGGAATGATAAAGGAACTTATAACCCAGTGCAATAGTGTGTCTCATTTATAAAATATCGCCAACATTTACTCAAAAAGAAATCCTTGCTACAAGTCTGGTGTTCTTTTACCACCGCAAGTAAAGCATATTGTTTTTGAGCAGACATATCACCACTGTTGTTGCTCCCTGGACTCCCGGTGAACTCCTCCATCCCTCCACTGATGTAAAGACCGTTCTCTCCTGCATGCCTAGAGACTGTCCGCCTAGAATATAAAGGGAAATAATAAGCATTCATGTCCCTGTCTGTGACTGCTCCTAGTACAAGGATGGGTTAAAAGCAGAGGACACATTTCACTGTGTGTGCTGTGTGCATGTATGTGTGACAAATAAAAAAGGTTTCATCATCCGACTCTTCTTCTTCTTGTGCTTTAAGATGCATTTATTTACAAAAGCAAGTGCTTGTTCCTTGTGGAAGGTGGGGCTAACCTTCCAGTGGCCTCGTGATAGGCCAGCTCCAGCAGCTCAGCGGAGGTGTGGGCGGGGTCTCTCTGCTGACTGCCCTGCAGCTCAGCCATGTTCTGTCTGGTCTGGTGATGGATCTGGATAGCCTCTCCAGAAGGACCTGCAGAACAACACTCACAGTCTGATGTTTGGATAAATACCAGCGTTACTGCATTCATTTACTTCTTACTCATCCCAAAATAATTTGATGCCTTGAGTTAAAGGCGAAGGAAGTTTCCAAAAATAAGTTAATTGAAATGATCAGACATTGTATTTTTTAATACACATGTGGTGTGTGTGTGTGTGTGTGTGTGTGTGTGTGTGTGTGTGTGTGTGTGTGTGTGTGTGTGTGTGTGTGTGTGTGTGTGTGTGTGTGTGTGTGTGTGTGTGTGTGTGTGTGTGTGTGTGTGTGTGTTGCCTCACCGACAGGGAAGGTGTGCATCCAGCGCCGCCGGTTGGAGGTGAGCTTCATGGGCATCCTGGACGGCGTGAAGGGGTTAATGAGTGCTCTTTGGGGGGTGTACCCTCCGGGGCGGATGTGCAGGGTGGACTCAGCACTTCCCACGGTGAACCTGCCCGGGGCACTGGAGTCCCGCTGAGAGTCCATCATCTTCTCCAACAACTCTGAACAACACAGCAGAAAGGGAGAATGGAATGGAGAAAGGAAAACGGTGGAGTGAAAGTGTTTCTCTTCAAGGGACAATTCAGATATTCTGAAGTGTTGCTGTATGAGGTACTTATCAATAACAGTTGTTTAACAGGGAAAGCAGATAAACATATTTTTTTCCACCAAAAATATTCAACATCAGTTTACTCTATATTTTTGATCTGGCCAGCCCTTGCCTACAGGGGACTCAAGGCGTTAACTATCATCTCTTGGAACCACAAGCCTCCATTGAAAATGACAGTCATTTATCTTGCAGACTATGGAAGTTTCTGGTTGACTTTGGCCTTGATCGATTAGTTGATGTTCTTGTGTGACTGGTGATATAAAGGGGTTAGTTGGAAGTCACACAATAACACAAACAAACTTACGGATCAGTGGTGGATCAGCAATATCCATGTTTAGCAAGTTAAAATGACTGTTTTTGTCAAAGAGTCTGGTGTCTTATAAGAGCATAGATGACTATACCAGCTTTAATTGTGCTTTCTAAAAGGCAAGGTAGAGTGATGAAAATATAAGAAATATTATAAAAATATTAGGGCCGGGACTTTAACGCGTTAATTAAGATTAATTAATTACACAACAATTAACGCGTTAAAAAAATTAACGCATTTTAATCGCACTTATTTTTGCACCGCGGAACGTTTCTCACTGGATGAGTTTCAGGCGTACCGATTATACTGGAGCACCAACTAACGTTCATGACTTCAGACAACAACAAACCACAGTGAACAACAGTGGGAAATGTTGTTTTAAAAAACGGACGGATGGAAGCGTCGATAAGAGCACGGTTGTGTGCAAATTATCCAAAAAGGAATTCGCATATCACCGCAGCACATCAAGCCTCAAGTATCACCTCAATGCAAAACATATAGCAGCTAGCGTGGAAGCTAGCGTGGACGTTAGCCTCTTTTATCGCGTTCACACCAAAAAGAGCCGGTACTAAAATTAGTTCATGAGAACCTTTTTACCCCCACGAAAGTCCCTGCTAGAGAGCAGAGAGCTGCTAGAGAGCAGGGACTTTCGTACGGCTCTCTTGTGAGAAAAGAGCTATATTTCTGATTGGCTGGGCGGATTGCAAACCACGCCCCGTAAAACTCCCAAAAAGTTTTGTGAAGCCGCCATTTTATTATCCTCGCATTAGCATTATTAGCATTAGCCCAGCGCAGAAACGCAGAGAGACTAACTTATGGCAACACAAAATAAAACATGGGAGCGGTGGAGATGAGGAGGTGTCGGCGTTCTGGCGATTTACTCGGAAGGCTGCTGGGACTCCCAGCAGCTTCTACTGAAGCCAGTCCCCAACTCCGGGGACTTCCGGCCGGGGACTTTGGGCGGCAGTATACGCCGTGAAGTGGTTTGCGGCCTGCCAGTAAACCCAAAGCAGAAGAAGAAGTGACGTCAGCGGCTTCATTTGCCTAATCCACCCCCAGGTTCAAAGAGTTCTCATGAACTAAGTTCTCATGAACCTTTGTGGGAAAAGTACTGCGGTGTGAATGCGCCTAATGGTATACTAAAATCCATGTGAAAAAAATTGCTTCTCACTGTTCTTAGGTCAAATATTTATATGTGATTAAAAATGCGATTAATTTCGATTAATTAATTACAAAGCCTCTAATTAATTAGATTAATTTTTTTAATCGAGTCCCGGCCCTAAAAAATATACATTCCTTTAAATGAGTGTGGTATGCCTGGCTGCTTCTCTAAGGTGGGAGAATTCCTTTTGTCATTTACCACAGATACACTGACCCTGGATAAGTACCTCATACCTCCAATCTATCCCTCTTGGATGTGAATCAGTTACCTCTGGTGCTGGTGTATCCCAGGGAGCTGCTGACTTCATACTGGACCAGAGGCATGCGGGGGATGAGCAGCATGTTGGACACAGGGCCCAGGCTGTCGTCAGAGGCCAGGCTGCGCTGCTCCTCCGGCCCCGCAGAGCGAACAGGAGGCGACGCTCCGATGCTCGCACTGACCTCCACCGAGCCCCAGCTCTTCCTCCCACTGGTCCCACTCGCCTCTCTGTCTCGACCCATTCTGAAAGACACAGTCATTGATCACCAGGGTTGGAGGTCCACAAGGATAACTCTAATAGTATGCCAGTGGCGTTCCCTGATGCATATTCCCCATAAATTAATATTTTGTCAGTTTTAATTGACAGTGTTTGGAACCTAGCGGCGTAAGTAGAAGATTTCCTGATGTGAAGGTTCTCTCGTGTTATATGGATGATTGTTCCCAACCACGAAGCCATTTTGATGTATTAATATCAAGATTTAGAGCCAACAGACTAAATAGTACTTGTTTTGTTTTTGGTGTGTTCAATTGAAGAATGCTTTTCAAATTCAAATAAAACTCCACGTCGGGGAAGACTCAAGATGTATAGCATATTCATTATTCACCATAAATACTTTGAATGAGTAGATAGTTGTTACCATAATGATAGAATACAGGTTATTATTCCAAGTACTTTGAATAATAAACAAGTCACACAAATGCCTGGTTAAAGTTGCGCAACTTTCATATAGCCAAAGTAAGCCCTGGAACCACACAGGGTGTACTGTGTGTCTAACTAAAGCTAGTTTAGGTACCTGAAGTTGGTGCTCCTCTGAATTCGTGAAGGGCCAGGCAGTCTGAACACCTGAGCATCATGGGCGTCGTAGTCCACCTGAATAGGGAGGCTGTTTTCAGAGTCCTTTGGAGCGCAGAGAGCTGGAAGAGGTTTAGCATCATTAAGATGTATCCAAGGCTCCCTGTTTTATAGCAATCTTTCCATCAACTGTAAAGCCATTGCACAAATCAACCTCATTGTGGCACTTGAGGAAAGTCAGGAGATAACCAATGTCAGAGGCAATTATATAATGACAACAATGCATATCTAAATAATCCAGGAGATGCTGAGATATATTTGACAGTGGAGAAACAGGCCACCCCTGGCATTCTAGAGATTAGAAAGAGCTCAGAGAGGCAACGGGTTGTAACTTACTGTGTTCCTTGCTGCTCTTGAATTTCTCAGCATGAAGCTACAAGAAATGTAGATTTAACATGTCAAAACATGCAAAAAATAACTTTTTGAATTTGTTAAAGTCACTCAACAGTCCGTGATCAAATGTGAATGCACCTTGCGTCCGGCCAGTTTGATTCGAGGAGTAAAGGAGCTGCAAGAGTTCTGACTTTTGGAGGTGTAGAAGCTGCAGGTGTGGAAGAAAAAGATGCAAGTTATCAGCTTTGCATAGAATGAAAATGTATATTTATTTATCAGTTGAATGTTTAACCTGTGGTTGATCCAGTGAGGAAGGTTGTAGTCGTCTCCAACCCGAGAGTCTCCAGGTGCTGTCCTGTTGTGTAGCTACAGAGAGGATGAGCATCAGAAACCAACAGGTATAACATCCAATGTAACAGAAACAAACTCTCTGAATCAATACTGCTCAAGCAGGTGTCCAGTATGAACAGGAGGAATGATGAGAGCAATCAAACCCTGTTTCACTTCCATATGTATGAGTTTTGTCAGACAGACTTTGAAAGCTGTTGACCTATGCTTTAAAGATCTCAACCTTAACATGACTAAATCCCAATCAATATTCAATCTTGTATTACAACACCTACCATGTATTACATTGATCTACTAACCACTTGTATGTAATATACACGCCATCTAGCTAGAGCCAGTGGTGAAATGTAATTAAGTACATATACTCAATTACTGTACTTATGTACAAAGCTATTTTTGCATAATGCTACTTTACACTTTTACCCAACTACATTTTGTAGGAAAATAGTCAACTACTATTACTCCAGTGCAAATATTTTGCATCTTTAATCAATAGCTACTTTACATGTTTTAGGTTTATCAACCCAGCATTATTTAAAGTAAACAAAATACAATATTTAAGTGATGAACATACTGATGCATCAATAATTATAAAACAATTATTTAATATATATTATTGTAAAATTCTGCGTGATGAGTACTTTTGGTACTTTAAGAATATTTTGATGCTGATACTTTTATACTTTTCTTTAATACAATATTGGATACAGCGTAGTATTGCTACTTTAACTTTAATAAATATCTGAGTACTTATTGCTGCTGAACTGGATTGGTGTATTGACAGGTCTTTCTATTATCGCATTATTACCAATGAGGGTGGAGAAGTACCATCTCTCTGCATAATGCATTACATTTCAACAACGCAAACTATTCCTCCATCATAATCCTCTTACCTTAACTAGGTCCAGAAACTGCTGACTTGATGTGTGTGTTTTCACAACAGGTGTATGACCTAAGCATCTACAGTCCGAGTGTATTACCTTGAATAGCGGTACAGCGTGTAATGGCTGCTCGCCCATACACACCAAGTCCACCCCGATACCTAAAGAGGGAGAAATCACCTTGCAATATATGACATTATATTTAGCTGACGTGTCTATTCAAAGCAAATTACAGTGAGGATACAAACCATGTGTTGGACACGTGATTGTGTCATCACTCACCATTGTCAATCATACGCTGCTTGGTGAGAATCATAAGCAGACGGTCCACTTCGAACACCCCCACCCCCGGCGTGATGACCACCGACATCTGGCCGGTGCGGTCAAAGTTACGGTTGATGTAGTGCTTGTCAAACACTGCGGAGACATGGCCAGTGTCAGCTGTCTAATCTTTATCAGTTAGTAACAAGAGACAGACGCTGACTCATCTGGATATATCCTTCTAAAAAGAACAACTTTTCAAGATGTCCACTTTTGGATACACTTTGGAACTCACGCAGAGAATGAGGCCAGAGTGAACGAAGAGAATGAGTACCGTAAGTACTACCTGTTTATTTGATTTAATGTTATGAAAATTCAAGAGTTTTCTTTGTAACTTTCTGATGGGTCAGGAACTTCTTTAAATTAAATATTCCATGCAAGGCTATGTTCCCCAAAATGTATAGAAAAATTCAGTAACATTATTCTTTATTCACGGAATACAGGCAGACAAGAATATCTGTCTTTCCTGAGGACTCCTAACACGGACCCAAAGGAAGGCATTCATTGGTCCATGGAGGAAGTCTAATAACCAGCCTGAGGCTCAGCCGTGCAGTGCATCAAACGTTCACATTCAGGGGTTTATATAGTGGTGTGACTAGAACTGTGAAATCTAAAAAAAATCAATATAATATTATGTTATAACACATATTTTATTATCTTGTAAATTATCCATCTTCTCTTAAAAAGATGCTTATGTACACTTTTCTGCTTTTGTACTCTTCCTCACTTCACTTGTATTACAAATATAATTAATTTCCTTAAAGAGAGACAATATTGAAAGTAACTTAAGGATATTTTATTGATTTTCTAAAGATAATATAATGATCATGAATCACTTTGACCACAATGATCATGTAGTGTACATCTGACAACGTGACAGGATGGTCATGTTATATACATTTTCCTATATATCTATAATAAAAAAATCCCAACCCAAAAATCTAAAAACACAATATTGGATAGGGAAAATAATCAATCACTCAGCATGAACACAGCTCGGTCACAGAAATGTTTTTTTCAGCAATTCCAACTGAGGAACTTTATAGAATAACAGATTTAAATAATGAACGAGTCACAATAGCATTTCCGTCTGATTGTCACCCTAACAACTCGTTTTGATCACTAACACAATTTAGAATAAGTCACCTAGCCACTGTCTCTCAGATGAGGACATACAGTCAAATATCTATATAAAGGTGTTACAGTTATATGCCCACATTAAACACCTCTGCTTTTTCTGGGATCAGACATGTTCTGGAATTGGACCACTCACCATTGAAGGAAAGGTTGATGGCCTCCAGGTAGTTTCCTTGAGCAGCAGTGGAGTTGTAACCGACAGGAAAACCATCTGGAATGAGAGTAAATAAAGAAGACACACAAAGCAGGAGTTTGGTTACAAAAGGCAGCTGACCTTCAGTCAGCTGAACACTGGACAGATCCACTACCTTCTTCCTTCAGCCGCACCAGCACAGGATACTGGATGAAGAGCTTCTTGATGGTGACCAGCAGGGACGTCCACTCATCCCGCCTCTCGTTCTGAGCCACCACCCTGAGCACAAAACAGTGAAGCACACCATGATCTGCATCCTCTAATATGTACCTTGGATCACCTTAAGTTATTTCATCACATTTGTGTATAGTTGCTATGGTTACCTGTAAAAGTCTTCATAAAAACGTCCATCGTGATCCTGCCTGATGGAACCTCTCAGGATCTCAGGAAACTCCTCTGAGGGAAATTACATTTGTATTAATGATAAATGTTTCAATAACTCACTGTGCTCGACAACCAGTATTGGAAGTCCTTTTTACTTGGGTATTTCCATTAATCTCATTCATACTTCTACTGCAATTTGAAAGCTTATATTGTACTCTTCACTTATCTACTTTTATGTCAAAATATTAGGTACTGTTAATAAATATTACATACAGTACGATAAATATAAACCTATTGAATTATGGTCACTATTATGGATTTAGATACCTTTTTACGTAAAACAAGTCCTTAAAGTAAGCTCCACCTATACCAGCTGCAAAATTAAATGGATTACTAACTATGATTCAGTTATATAATAAATAGTTATATACTATAGATGTTACATAAATATATAATATAGATAAATAAATTATTCTGAACATTTCCATTCTGCATGAGTGCTTTTAGTTTTGGTACTTTAAAAAAGGTCCCATGTCATGGCCATTTCTACTGATCATAATTCCATTGTTGAGGTCTACTAGAATAGATTTACATTGTTCAATGTTCCAAACTCACATTGGTTTCTCATACAGCATCTCTGTATAGTATGTGTATTCACTCTCTGTCCTACACGGCTTGTTGGAGCTCCTGCCCCCCCCCCCCCTCCCTATGAGCCCACTGTGCTCTGATTGGTCAGCTCGCCCACTCTGTTCTGATGAGTCCACCACCGTTACAGCGGAACATCAGTGATTATGTGTTACAATGGCGTTTGTTAGCAACCAGAACATGACACCAGTAATGACAAACAGATGAGAATGCTGCGTGAGGTCTGGGTGCCGTGTTGGCGGGACGTTGCGCGGCTCGCTGCTGTGAGGAGCGGACAGTGTGAGCTGGATTACTGGTGTCGTTTCCTGGTTGCTGCGTGGGGTCTGCGGGACAGCGAGACATTGCGAAACTCAGCCTGAGCACCAGGGACGCGGGAAGGGGGGGTGCTGAGGGGGCTGCAGCACCCCCATCTGCGAGGCTCCACTAGCACCCCCCCAGCGCGCCACAGTTTCGCCGCTGAGAGAGTGTGTGTGTGTGTGTGTGTGTGTGTGTGTGTGTGTGTGTGTGTGTGTGTGTGTGTGTGTGTGTGTGTGTGTGTGAGGAGCTCCACGGATTGGTCCATTTGCACCAATGGCTCCATTGGGTCGTCGTCACGTCACTTGGTTCCCGGAAGAAAAAAAATGGAAAAAGAGAAATATCCAACAAGGCGTTCTGGGGCAGCATAGACAGGTATTTTCTGTGTTAGAGTTTTAGAGTTTTGAGGGTTTTTGACTCTGCAGACCGTTTACATGCAGAAAAACCTTCATAACACACAAGGGGACGGGTGATAACCGGAAAAGCATGACATGGGACTTAAGTTTTGTTTTATTTTGTCATAATGGTACTTTACTTGAGTATTTCTATTATATGCTTCATTAAACTTTCACTCCACTACATAAATACACATTAACCTTTTTATATGATATTTATAAGTATCCAAAATTGCCTCAAATTTAAATTGCCTCAAATTGACACATTTAAATTCTCTTACATGTATTTGTAAGCAATGAACAAGATAATATAATATTCCTAAAAATATAATACTTTGAAAAGACCCACTGTGCATAATGGGTGCTTCTGATACTTTAAGTATATTTGGTCGATCATAATTCTGCACTTCAACTGATATTTAGAAAATCAGGACTTTTAGTAATAATAGAGTATTTTCAAGCCAAAGTATTTATACCATTACTGAAGTAAAGGATCTGAATACTTCTTCTACCTCTGGTAACAATATAGGAAACACTCACCAACAGTCTTGGCGTTGAAGAATGTACGTGAGAAAAGTACCACTGTCACCTCATGACTGCAGTTCTTCTCCTGTGTTAACATCAAAACACTGCTGTTGTTTCATATTTGAAAGAACATGTTACAACAAATGAGAAAAAAAGGAAAGAAATCACAAACCTTCCACTTGGCAAAAAGGTCCGACAGGAAGCCGTTTACAGCCTTCTCAAAGTACAGATCACCTGAGAGCAGGACATTAATATCACTGATGAATACACATAAACAGATCAAACCTGCTTACACAATGTGAGAGGCTCAACTAACCATAGATGTCAAAGTCCCACATCTCACAGCTCATCTGGATGAAGATGTACACCATGGCAGACGTGGAGCGGAACACCACCTGGGTCACAAGATCAAGACATTCAAGAGAAGTGAGTGATGATTCAAATAAATAAACACTGCAGTGAATATTCAACAGCTCTAAAGCTTAAGGAAGTCAGTTTCTATGTGTTGCAACATATGATCCTTCAATCAGTAAGTCATCAAAACGTTTGTGGTGTACCTGCGCTCAAAGGAAACATGAATTTCAAGCCAACGTATTTCCAGCATCACTTCTGCCAACACTCTCATAATGTGTTAAATTGCACCATAAGTTGTGGTGCAAAAAAGTGAAATACTGCTTGACCATATAATTACATATTACATTATTACCTCTTATTTTATTTCTAACTCTAACCTGTCTATTTGCTGTGACTAATGTGAACATTTGAATGACTATTTGTGTGTATTTATTGTCTTCATCATCTCCACCAGGCGTAAGCCGGTGTTTATACATGTGTTTCTGTCCACAGCGGATCATGCATACCACTGGACCCATCAGACTGTTTGATCAGTGTTGGCTGTGAATTACAATTGGTGAAAACATGCAATTGACTGTTTGATAACACAGTGACCAGCACTCCGCTGGCTAAAAGCAAGCCTTCCCTGTGTGTTACAGGTTAAAGTTGGCCTTTGCCGTGGCTAAAGAAATGACACCAATAGAGTTAGCTCTCATTTTGAATGGAAACAACAACCTGATTTATTACGATCTACAAAAGTAAGGTATGAGAGAACGTGAAAAAAATCTGTTTTATTTTCCACCATGTTGACTTCAAGGGAGACAGGATGGACAATTGAGTCAGATTTAACTCTTCTTTGTTTGGGAGGAGGGGGAGACACCTGGCAAGATCGGCACTCTACTGACTGCACCTTATTTCTTTGTTGTAACAATGCTTCTTGGCCATAAATCTTATACTGTTGGAAAGTTCTTACCTTTCAAATGGTGCCACATTTGTGAGGAACATGCATCAGTGGGATGAGCAGCAGAGCTGAGTATGTGGGTTGCGCCCATGAAAAATGTGACAAATCTCCTCTTCCAATGCCAAACAGCAGCCACTCTCCGGTCTCGTACGGCTGCCAGGAGCCTGCCATGACTGCCCTTCACCTTCAGGCCAACTTGCACTAGAACCTCAACATGTGGAGGAACATTATGTTCAGCGATGAGTCCAGATTCTGCCTACAGCACATGGATCACAGGGTCACAGTGTAGAGAAGACGCAGAGAGCGCTTTGCCGATTGCTGCACCGAACGGATACAATATTTTGGTGAAGGCAGTGTGATGGTGGGGGGCGGCATCTCCCTCACTGGAAAAACCAGGCTTCTCAGCATTGGAGGCAATCTCAATGCAGAGAGATATTGAGATGAAATTCTGCAACCAGTGACAATCCCATATCTCAAGAGTCTGGGACCAAACTCCATTCTCCAAGATGACAACGCTCAACCCCACAGAGCGAAGATCTTTGGAGTGAAGAGGATGGAATGGCCTGCCTGCAGTCCTGACCTCAACCCCATTGAACTCTTGTGGGATCAGCTTGCTGTCAGAGTGACCAACACAACCACGTTGGCTGACATGGGACAAATGCTGATTGAAGACTGGGATGCCATCCCACAGCAGAGTGTGAGCAGGCTGGTGACCAGCATGAGGAGGAGAGGCTGTGGTGGCTGTGTGTGGCTCCACCAAACCCAACCAAAAGAGAGTCAGCAGGTGAAACAGCTGTTTGGCATTGATAGAGGAGATTTGTCAAATGGTCATTGCCGCAACCCACATTCTCAGCTCTGCTGCATATCCCACTGATGCATGTTCCTCACAAATGTGGCACCATTTGAAAGGTAATTATACTGGCTTTCCAATGGTAGAAGTTGTTCAAACAAAGAAATCATTTACCAAACACACATTTCCTTACTTTTTGTGTTACATTTAGATTGGGATTACTTCAAGTATTGTTGTGCTGTTGGTAAATATCTGTTTTCAAACTGCTCTTACCCTAGTGTCTTCACTGATGTACCCACAGGTCACTTTCTCTCCCTTCACCCACAGTTCACTGGCCTGGGCTCTGCAAAATGAAAACAGCATGAGCTTGCATGTAGTGACAGACACATTATACACTCATCATCACCATTGCATATAAAGAAAACAAAGCAAGGGACAGCTAAGATCAAATCAAACCAAAAACAACCGTCTTATAACCTGTGTTATTGCCCTTCTACTAATTCAATGCAATATGAATACAGATCATTAATAAAACAGACAATCGAAAACATGATTAGAAGAAGCGGGAGGGCAGAAAGCATATAAAGAAAAAAGCCCTCCCGTTAGTCATTCGGTTTCAACGTTTCTGGTCAGGGACCCAAATATTAAGGCATTTTAACTGCAAACTTACGACGTGGGATTCCATGTGTGTCTGTACAGTATATAAATACACATAGATAAACAAAATGCTATGTATACATACACATATATACAGCACATAAACATATACCACTGACCACTAGAAGCTCCACACGTGGCGACCTATCAGTCCCATTCAGGAAGAGTACTTTTGGTCAGTCATCATTCTCGGTCAGAGCAATACAAAACTGGAACTCTCTACCCACTCAAATCAAAGACATACACATCCCACCTTCACAGCTCACTTCAAAACATGGTTCACTGAGAACTACACCTGCACACACTAGTCTGTGTTGAGTATGGCGTGAGTGTTACATGTTGTGTTACATGTTGCCCCTGGTTTCTGTGATGTGATTGTGATGTGCTCTATGTGACATGTACTGTATATAGTAACGTGTGTTGTTTATTGTTCTCTTTTATCCTCACACCGGTATCTACTTGTCTTTCCTCCTTTTATATATTTTCTTACTAACTAATGCTGTTGATATATTGTCATTTTAAGGGTGTCTATTTCCATCTGGCCATGTCGGCTAAAGCTGCACCATTTACTGTTTTTGTGACAGTTCATCGAAGGGGACTGTCCACGACACTATAAATAAATAAACTAATATATATATACACATTTTGAGAGTGAAAAGAAAACACAATACCAAATCAATGAAAAGCAAAATAAAGAGGTATGTAAATGTTCTTTTACTTCTTAATGTCACCCTGCATGCCTTTATTGTAAATAGAGTGTAGAGAATACAATTAATTATCAGTACCTGATTCCAGCAAACTCCACTTTCTGCGTCACATAAGCACCTGTGCTCACCTGGAATCCAAAGGATACATGTTAAAACCTCACATAACTTTTCCTTTTCACATTGTATCCAGATATGATCCTTCTCATGTCCCACCAGACTCTTCTTCAGCCTCCACATGTCTCCTCTGCCGATGTACTGGTCCTTGAAGGTCAGCTCCACCAGGTCCAGTGTTACATCCTGCAGGAAAAGGCGAAACTATGAGAGATTCTGTTCGCTGACAGAGTGTGGAGACGCAGATAGGTCGCAGTGAACATACCTTTGGGTCCACAATGTTAACAATGACATCCTGGTAAGCACGCAGCTTGAAGGCTTGTGCTACAGTGTGATCCACACTGATGGTCTCTGGATAGGAACACAATAAATCAAGATATTAGTTTAAGAAATGACTTGATATTACTATAATGTTATCACTATTTCATCTGTGCAGCTTCAGAATCAGATTTACTGCTGATGAGGTTTACATATACAAAGAAAAAGGAAGAAATATATATATATCTATTTTTTATTTTGAAACAGGAACTGGGTTATGTTATGCATTTCTGCTTGAAAAAATACGTAATTCAATAATATCAAAGTATTCGATCTAGACTCCTTTTATTTTTGAGATATAGCAAACATTTATACATTCAAACGTTTGATCATAATGAATGTACCTTTCTGGAGGTCCTCTTTTAGGCTCTTCACCTGAAGCAGAAGAGGACTGGGAATAAAAAAGAGACATGACCAGATTATAAAGTCAGAAGTGTAACAATATGAAGAGGAACATTCCACAGCAATCCTCTCATTGTGCAGTCTCACCTGTACTCATCTGTAGGGTGTGCAATCTCAATGATATCCCTCAGACTGACTTGAGGGAAAACCTTTGGGTTGACAAGCAACTCATCATCTGTTCAAAGGAAAAGTTCATTTGTAAAACAATTTGATAGAAATCACATTTTTCACAAGAGAATCATTTATTTTGAAAGTATGAATTGGAGGTGATTGCTTACCACTACCACCAAAGCCTTTCTTGTGCAGCACAAGCTTATATGATTTGTTGGTCTTCATAATGAACCAGCTGGAGATCAACATATTAACTTGTTATGTGACTTCTTACAGTTGCAGGCAATAACACGAGTATTTGTATTCCATATCACTAAACTACAATACATTCAAGAGGTATTTTTGTATTACTATGACTTATTGGAGTATTCAATAACACATTAACGTAGATAGGTAAGAACAAGTGAACGTATAAAATACATATAGAAGTACCTCAGCAGGCTCTTCTCAACAACTCGAGCTCCTTTAGCAGCACAACCTGCCCTGTGATGTTGACATACGCTAGCTTAGCACGTGTCTCATTTGAGAAGACCTACAGCGACTGAACTACTAGAAACTAACATTAACACCAACGTTAAAATAACGTTAACTTGTAACTACGTTTTTAACTTGGAATTAGAAAGCAGCTAACTAACTAGCTAGCTCTCACTGGTCGCACTTCCTCCAAAACATGGGCATGCGAGATGTGATTGGTTAGCCGCGGGTCAGAGAGTATTTAGCGAAGCAAGAGGGCTCACTCCGCTTTATTTTTACTAAGATTAAAAAGTATGTTTCTTACGGTTGACCCCATTATGTCCATGAATTCACCCAAATTCCAAACATACAAGACCTTTTCCTTAATAATATGTACGTATACATCAAACAAATCTGCATGATCCAATTGAAAGGTCATACAACTATGATGTGATGCATTATGCATATGTTAGTTCATTCATCTTTGTTTACATATAAGGACCATCTCATTAATAAAGGCAAGCATGTATACAGTAAGCATTTGGTTTTACAGGGGATAAGAAAGTCCTAATCATTAACGAATACATTATGAATGTTGCGTGTAAATCTTGCATAGCCTGACATAATTTTAATATAATCATGACAGAACACTTCAGACAGCTGATAAACCACTTTATTAGTTGACAAAAATACTGTTTACACTTTCATTAGATAAAAGTAAACACACTTTAAATAAACCTTTATCACCCACAGTAAGAGGTGACACATATTCCACCACAATACTGTATAAAAAAACAAACACTATGACAGTAGCAAAGACATTCTTAAGCGCCCATACAAGGGTTTTTACCAAAAGTTATTGGCCTGTCCCATGGTGGACAAAATGGAGTTTGTATTTAATAGAAAAAAAAGACCAATACTACATGGGAAGACCATAAACTAAAACGATTAATTTGAGACGCTGATTTGATTTGTTATTAGCCTTCTTTAATGTTTTATGTTAGAACATTCTGGATGAAATACTGACAACTATCCCATAACAAATGTCAAATTCATTTAATTTAGTTTCAGCAAACAGTGACCCTTTCCATCAATAACAATCGGCTTCCAGGAGCTCATACTGGTTGAACCTTTTGGAATCAGAATATATGGCAGTTTAAAAAATGTAAATGGAACATCAACAGCAGCTTCTCTTTGTGTCTTGCTGCGCCGCCTCCTCCAGGTTGGCCCGATCTGATTCTGTCGACACAAAGATTACGGGTACATTAAATTAGCCTCAATGCTTTCATTATCAACATCTCTGCTTATTAGGAGCTATGTTATTTCTTACTGATACTATTTCCACATCCGATGCTAGCAGGGGCTCCATTCTCCATGTCCTTCAGCATGCACTTCTCAAAGGCCAAGGCTGCCACCCTGAAGAAAAAACCCTGCACGTTCTCCCCTGAAAATAAAGAAAAGGGTATACTTTCTTACGGTGGCGCTCTGCAAAGACAATACTATTTGTATGCTTGTTTTCCCAATGTACTATATAGCAGCGACAAGTATAAGCTCTTGGTTTGACCTGTTTTAGACGAAACAGCCCAAAACTCTGCATGCATTTCTCTTGCTATCCTGATGGCATCTTTTTCTGTTCGCTGTCTTTCTTCTAAAGGCTAAAGAAGGAGAGAGTTGGGTAAGAGAAGAACAATGGGTTGTGTGCATAGTAAACATATACAATCAAATAAAATATGTTCACCATTAGGTCACTCTTAGTGCCAACCAAGAAGATGAAACAGGAGTCAGGTTCATTTTCTCTCATGGCCTCCTCCAACCATTGGCTATAAAAACAAAACAAAGTTCTTACATTATTTGAATGTGAAACATGCCCTTCCAGTTGTATGTAGTATTTGAATTTGACTCTATACTATACAGAATCCTGTGACCCTGTAAAGGATAAGCACTTACAGATAATGGATGTATGGATGTATATTAGAGATTTTTATAAACATGTATATGCTTTAGATCATTCTGGTTCCAGGTCTCTAAATCACCACCAAAATGCCTATTGAGTCTAAATTGCCATGACTATGACTTCGACAATAAATGTTACATCTAGATACTTAATTCCGGAAAATAAACAAATGGAATGATAGATAGCTATCATTATTGACAGATACGCTAGCGGCTATGGTGATACATTGTCACTTTTTTTGTTTAACATTTACTTTAAGTTACTACATCCCAGTGTGTGGCAATAATTGCTGGCTGTTATTTTGTGACAGAGATGTCTTTACAATTAGATATTACTGGCTGCTGACTCAGTGGTAGCTTTGCCATTCATTATCTGATGTTGTATGTGTCTAAAGAAAACACCATTGTACTGTAGGTAAGGGCACATTGTTGAATTATCCCAATGATAAGGTTGTGTCAGACCTACCTTGTATGATCGAGGGACTTAATGTCTGCCATGTCAAAGACTGTGATAATGACTGGAAAAGATGAACAAAAAGTGTCAGCATTATTAGTTTGCACTAGCTAATATGTAAACTGGTCTCACCTAGCATCAGATCCACAATAAAAAACGATCTTACCCTGAGCTCCTCTGTAGTATGCAGTAGCGATGCACTTGAATTTTTCCTGCCCAGCAGTATCCCAGCTAACGAAAAGAAAGTACTTAAGAATGGCAAAAAACTAAAAAGAAAAGTACTCAGAAAGTACTTACATGTATGCAGAATATCAAATCAAACTACTCACATCTGAAGGGAGAAAGGCACTCCGGATATCTCAAACCTCTCAATCTCAAAGTCAACTCCTATGGTGGCCTTGTAGTCTCTTTCAAATACATCCTTACAGAACCTGAAAAAGGCATATTTATTTTTGTGGTGTTCAGAACTCCACTCACAATAGAATAGTGTCAAACCAGATTTGTCTATAATTATTCAGCTTTTTTAGTACTAAATCCCTAACCTGCTTTTAGGTGGAATCAGTTGGTTACAAAAGACTGATGTGTTCATACTATATAGTCAAGAAACATGTTCTAAGGTTAATGCATGAACTGGGTTTCCAACCTTTTCCAGTCAGGATAAATCTGATTGTCTTTAAGATGGTTAGCAGCACGGCGAAGTGCATCACTAAATTACTACGATATCTTTCTGGTCAATCCTTTTCAATTGTAGATACCTGGATACTATTTACATCTTTTAACTCTTAACAGTATCCGATTAAACAATATTCAGGAACTGGCCACTACCCATAGACCGTGGTGCAACCTGTGATAAAGGATCACAGGTACTCATGATTTACTTGAAGAGGTCACTCGCCATATATTGTGATCACAGTTAAATAGGTTCCATCTTAATTGGCTAATTGTTGAATTGTTTGTACCTATTAATGAGGCAGGTCTTCCCCACATTCAGGTCTCCAACAACCACCACTTTTGACATTTTCTGGCGGTCCCATCTTCAAAGAAGACAACATGACAGTGAGATATTAAAGCTTTTCATTTGATGTTAATCTATAAGGCATTGACACAAATCAGGAGACTCACGGCTGACGACTGGTGGCTCCGTCTTTACAGGCTGCTTTAGCCTGAATGTCCCAGTCTTTCTTCAGCTGCAGAGCCGCGTTACGTGTGTAGCACTAAAAAACAACAAGAACATACATTACTTACATGTATTTGCCATTACATACACTGATAACAAGACTTAGATTCTGAAAGGCTGTACTTACGCCAAGCAGTGCTTTGAGTTCAATGCTAACATGCTAACAATGTTAATGCTAACATGCAGATGGTTAGTATTATGTTCACCATGTTTAGTGGTTAGATTCCTAACATTTAATAATAAAGTATTAGCCAAACTAAACAATGTATGTGATGATGATGCTAAATGAAAAGTGAACGGATCTCGTTCAACTCAGTTCATCTCGAGTGGGACACTCGTTTTTGTACCATACGTCAGGGAAATCCATTGATAGGTTGTTGAGACATTTCAATCAAAACCCTAACAGTGGCACTACAGAAAGTAAAAAGTGTTAGGGAATAACTTGCTTAGGTATTCAACCTTTGACACAGTTAATAATGTTCTCCTTTCACTGTCTCCTTTCCTACGGCACAGGTCTACGGCCTTCGGGTATTGCTGCTATCTCTCTTAAGGAGGGGCAGCTTGGGTGCATTGTTGTTGCCAGCTTATGACCGAGCACAAGCTGATATGAGATAGTTTATGTTCAGGGACATCTAGAAGCCCTTATTTTTAGGAACGTAGGTTCCCTGGTGCACAGTCTTTTCTATGGACGACAGCTCTAGTTAGATTCAGGGTCCATATTTATTTAGTCTCACTGATGAAGAATGTTGATTATTACACTCCGAACTAATGAAAACCTCCAACTACAGAAGAGTTCTTCAGAATTGATTTGGCATCTCAACCTGTGTCAACTCTTGGCTCTTGAGATGTCTTGTGAATTCTCCGGCCGAAGCTCCAAATAAACCGTCAGTGTTTGCCATCAAAGCTCCAGCTCTCCTCGTGTCTCTCTGAGTCCTGTTTCCAATTGCTTCAGAAGTTTCCCTCATAAAAAGGATCACCCAAGTCTTTAGGATACATTGTATGGAACCCATGAATGCCTGTATAATATATGTTATCAATTCATTAGGTAGACATTTGATTTGATGATTGCAGAAGATGAAAAGTCACCAAAGCAGGACAATTGTACCACTACCAACATGTATGGAAATCCATGTGATAGGTTACATTTCACTGAGGCAATTGAAAATGATGATGGCACTACGTCACGATTCTCATGTAATGTCACGATCTGTCTGTGTTGTGTTTTGTCTTGTCTAGATCTGTCTTTGGTTTTCTGTCTGCGTTGTGTTTTGTCTTGTTTAGATCTGTCTTTGGTTTTCTGTCTGCGTTGTGTTTTGTCTTGTTTAGATCTGTCTTTGGTTTTCTGTCTGCGTTGTGTTTTGTCTTGTTTAGATCTGTCTGTGGTTCCCTGTCGTTAGCTTCCCTGGTGTGTCTAATTTACCTGATTGTGTTCACCTGGTGTCCCTGTGTTTTCTCCTCCCTCCTCACCTGTGTCTTGTTTGTATGATTAGTCTTGTGTGTATTTAAGTTCTGGTTTTTCTGTTTGTCTTTGTCGGTTCATCTTTTGTTGGTGACTGAGTTCACCGGTGAGTGTTCTGTTTTGTCTGAGTTAAGTTCATTATCCTTGAAATAAAGGTTTATCAGAGTTATCTGCATTTGGGTCCTGCTTCCTCCACTCAAACCGTGACAACTACAGAAAAGGTCAATTCTCATCTGCTTGGGACCATGAAATGATTGTAGGTTCAAACTTTAATAATCCAATCACTGTTAGAGATATTCCTCAAGTCGGCTGTTATAAGTCCCACCAATGGAAATGCCACATAGTTATTAACTGGGATAGAATACAGGGGGTGGATGTCTGCTTTACTGAGCTACTCAACTGGACTCTGTGGTAATGCAACATCAGACCTACAGCCTCTATCTTGTTTGTGTGTAATGTCTGCAAACTAACTTATGTAGAAACTGGGGCAAGCACTTTGATTTCCTACTATTAGAACCTTGTGCTCTCAATATTCAGCATCTTACATTGAACACAAGACCTTTCCAATGCCTTAATGGCATCAACACAAATGGAGAACACAGAATGTATGATGATTTATCACATTTAAATACAACCAAAATCATTTCACATTGATTCTTAAAAACACATTTTAAGATCCTTAGGTGCATTCTGGTACTGGCATGCATTCTATAATATTGTACATTCTGAGGAAAACAAGGATTAGGGCAGTTGCAGAGATAACCTGCAACTGGCCCCATTAGAATAAGTTGTTAAATATTATAGATTCCTTTCCAAATAAAGATTTTGAGGGAAGAAGGATATTTGGACTGAGTCTGTTATTGGGTAGCTGACTTCAACAGCCCATAATGAACCTGAGTGCAAGTATCTGACACTGATTTCCCTTGCTAAGAAAGTCAGTTAGAAGAAGTCACACGTTTCCAATTAAACAAACATCTTCTAGACCCCCGCTTCTACGATTCTAACCAGTGATCTCATTTAAAAGAAGGGGGTTTCCTTTGCCCATGATTGAATTGGATCAGACCATTGTCTCCTTGGAGAAAACAGGAGTACCTTTGGAAATTCCCAGATGACCCTGTCTCTGCTGATGGGTGAAGGGAATGGAATCTTCCCATTCCTGTTATCCTGCATGACAACCTGGGGGAGGGAATGTGTAACATGGGTTAGCCTCATCTAATTCAGTGTGATACCAAGCTCTTCTTCAATGTGTGTGTACATTTTTTCTAAAGACATGTTCTCTGAAAACTGCATTAAGATCAGAGCATCATTCATGTCCCAATGTCCCTAATTCTCATTTATATTATGTAAACAGAAATGGTACACTGCGATATAAACAAACATGTATTACCTTTTATTGTACGTGTTACAGACTGAAATGAACAATGAAATAATACTATTTAAGCTGTTTAATTAGTATAGTACGGAGCAAAGGGACATGGAAAAAAAAAAAGAGAGAAAAAAAAAAGTCGGGGCAACGGTCTAGTTTCTCGTGCGCACGAGAAACTAGACCGTTGCCCCGACTTTTTGTTTTGTTGGAGAAAGTTACCGCTGCGCCAAGGAGGAAGTGGAGCACACAGGAGACACCATTTCATTGCAGACTGTTATGTTTACGTGGGGAAATGACAGTGCATACATTATTTGAAGGAGGGGGGGGGGTGGTAGGGAATTGTCAACGGGGGGGTGCTAGTGAACTGTCAACGTGGGGGAGCCTCGCTGCGGGGAAACGGTGGACCTCTGTCGCCTGTCAGCGCAACTTCAGTGATGCTGTTTAAAAACATAAACATTTAAGGGTGGTGCCGGTGTTGTGCCAAATGATGCACCCCCGGCGTGAAATGCACCCCTTGTCACGGGAATGCGCATTTGAAAATGAAACGTTTACACCTTAAAACAATGCTTAAAATGAAAAGTAAACGTCCAGGGTTTTTTTAATGGTAATTTTCAGACTGTGAGTCGTTTAGTGGTAGCTCATATAGTCTTGATTCTTGTGGTTAAACTTTTCGCTCCGTATTGTGATGGTTGGGTTGTTGCAATAGAATATATCTTTATTGTCATCACACATCAGTGCAACGAAATTCAGTTGGCATCTCTCAATGCAATACATAACATAAATAAGAACACATCCATAAAAATAGTGATAAAGCAGAGATAGTAGCAATAATAATCAGGGTCATCATATGCACTTTACCAGAATGTTAAAATATATAAAGCTACAATGTTTAAATATAAATAGTTACTAAAAAAAATATCAGTTGATACTTAATAAATATACAAATAAATAACATGGTATTTTAGGCTGCAGCCTTTGATGGGAAGTAGTGTGTTTGTATGTGTGCATGTTATAGTGTGTTTAGTGGTTGGACAGGGATGGGAGTGATGGAGGCCACAGCTCTGGGAAAGAAGCTGTTCTTCAGTCTGTTGGTGCGTGCTTTTATTGACCTGAATCGTCTGCCGGATGGCAGCGGTTCGAACAGTGAGTGGCCGGGGTGTGTGATGTCTCTGATGATACTGCTGGCTTTCTTCTGCAGTCAACTTTTGTAGATGTTATCAAGGTTGGGCAGCTCAGTCCCAACGATGCGCTGAGCAGCCTTCACCACCCGTTGCAGGTCCTTCCGCTCTGCGGCTGTGCAGCTGGTGTACCACACAGTTATGCAGCTGGACAGGGTGCTTTCAATGGTCGACCGATAGAAGTTTACCAGCAGTTTTTGTGGAAGCCTGGCCTGTCTTAGTTTCCTCAGGAAAAACAGTCTCTGCTGTGCCTTTTTCACCAGGTTTGAGGTGTTTGAGGTCCATGTTAATTTATTGGAGATGTTGACTCCAAGGAACCGTAGGTCTTCCACGCTCTCCACTGCTTCTCCATGGATGTGGAGGGGGAGATGGACTTCCTTTTTTGTCCTCCTGAAATCAACAATGAGCTCCTTAGTTTTGGAGGTGTTAAGGACAAGGTTGTGTTCCTTACACCAGTCAGTCAGATGTTCCACCTCGAGCCTGTAGGCTGTCTCCTTATTGTCTGTAATAAGACCGACTACTGTGGTGTCGTCTGCAAATGTTACTATGGAGTTGGAGGTGTGGATGGGGGTGCAGTCGCTGGTAAAGAGTGTGAAGAGCATGGGACTAAGCACACCACCTTGTGGGGTTCCTGTGTTTAGTATAAGGGGGGATGATAGGTGCTTACCGACTCTGACTTGCTGTGGTCTGTCAGTCAGGAAGTCCATGACCCACGAGCAAAGGGAAGAGCCAAAGCCAAGAATATTCAGTTTGCTGACCAGTTTGTGGGGCATGACGGTGTTGAATGCAGAGCTAAAATCCAAAAATAGCATCCTCACATAACTGCCTGGTAATTCCAGATGTGTCAGAGAGGTGTGGAGGGCTGAGTTGATGGCGTCTTCTGTGGAGCGGTTTGGCCTGTAGGCAAACTGATGCTTGTCAAGGTCAGGTGGGATGATTGTTCTGATATGGGCAAGCACCAGTTTCTCAAAACACTTCATGACTATTGGTGTAAGCGCGACTGGGCGATAGTCATTTAGGCACTTCACAGATGTCTTTTTAGGCACTGGAATGATGGTTGAGGATTTGAGGCATGTTGGAACAGTAGCTTGTTGTAATGAGAGGTTGAATATATCAGTAAACACCTCTGTCAGCTGGTCCGCACATGCCTTCAGTACCCGGCCGGGCACTCCGTCTGGGCCTGCAGCTTTGCTAGGTCTGATTTTCCTCAGAGTGGTCCACACCTGATGGTGCTGTAGAACCAGCGTTGTCTCCTCAGCAGGTGGGTGGATGAGTGGAGCAGATTCCTCTCCCGGGGTGTCAAAGCGGACGAAAAACTGGTTTAGGACATCAGGGAGTTCTGCATCATTGCTGGGCAGCAGATTGGTGCTTTTGTAGTCGGTTAGTGCCCTGATACCGTTCCACATGCTGCGGGGGTTGTTGTTGTTAGCAAAGTGATCCTCAATACGTTGCTTGTGATCGTGCTTAGCATCCCTGATGCCCCTCTTGAGTTTCCCCCGTGCTTCACTGTAGGATTGTTTGTCCCCAGACCTGAATGCTGCGTCCCGCTCCTTAAGCAATGACTTCACATTGCTAGTAATCCATGGCTTTTGATTTGGAAACAGCTTTATTGTCTTCTGAGTTAAAACATTCGCTGTGCAGAAGTTTATGTATCCTAGTACTGTCTCAGTGTATTCCCCAAGATCTGACCCTTCGGCAAACAAATCCCAGTCTGTGCGTTCAAAACAGTCTTGCAGCATTGATCCAATATACGTTGGTCAGGGGGACATTATTTGTTGACGCAAAGGTGGCCCGAGGGGACGACATCAGCCGAGGGACCAGGCATGAGCGTCAGTTCTAAAGTTAGCGGCTAGGATGTTGCATTGTATCTTGTGGAACATTACAAGTAAAGTACGTGAGAGTAAAATAGAGTGTGTCATTATCAATACATATTGAAACATGGAGTGTTGAATCCTGGATTTTGCATTCATTCGTCACTTCTTTTTCAGTTATTTTTTTATTTAATATATGTTTTTATTTAATTGTGACGTCCTGTCTGTATACACGTGCTTTAAAATGTATTGTTTAATTTTACATATTTGTTATATAATAATCAAAATATATGTTTACAAATGTTACACTGGGTGTTTCTCAATGTCGAGGAAGGCTACTACAGAGCCACTGGCCGTTTCTCAATCGCAAGTAAAACTGCTGCAGAGGAACTATTTCAAGTATACTACGTCATCGAGTGCCACCGAAGGACTGTTACAATGTCCAGCATACTTGGAATTCTACCGAGGCCGGCGTACTTTGTAGCGAGAAATTTCGAGGCTGCACATGTGTAAACTCCGCGGTCTTAAAATCCCCACAATGCTTTGCGCACGGACCAATTTCCAAATCTTTGGCAGAAATAGCGTTCCATTTAAGGCGGGGCCTCTCATATGACGCACACCTGTTACACAATTATTTGTTTTCCGAGGCTAGGAAGGATTCTTGCCTCGCTTCTGAAGTAAGTGACTCGGAAGACATTGAGAAACACCCATAGTCTTAGTCAGCATATTTTGCCACGTTATGCACCCCTTGCTATCTTACATAATAAAAGGGTCACATACATGAAACTTGCTCCTTTTATTGGTGCTAGTCCTATATACCCTCAAAAATGCTTGAGGGTGGGATTAATAGAAGCATCTTTGGGGGGGGGTGCTTTTTACGACAGGCCTGGTTGCACCCGATATGCACGCTGGGAGCAACATAAACACATTTCACCTAATAGGATAATTTAATTTGAATAAAACCGTTATGCCTTAACCTTCAACACTTAATTTGAGAAATGCATACAAAAAGTCACTTATTGGGAATATTTATATAATTTATTCTAATTAAAACACCATAACATATTGAACATCACAACAAACAACAAACAAGTAAACAAATAAATACTTTCAAAACTAAAAGTGCACTCAGTACCTTCATAAATTGTTGGTCATTCTTATTAATAAAACTTCAGGAATCCCACCCATGGTGTGAAAAGTCTAAAGCACAGACCCACCTTGTTGCTATTTCAAAGTGAAACAACTCACTTTTGCATTTTTTGGATATAAATAGTTGAAGGTGCTGATTGTAAATGAGATAAAGTGTAAATACTGCGAGTTTGTCCGTCAGAAGCCCCTCAAACATCATCATAATGATTTTAATAGAAACCCTCATCTCAAACAAGCCTTTTTACTTTGAAGGTCCTGGACGGGATTCACGTTTGTTAGCTCACCGTGACAACAGCAGCGATGGGGAGATACAACCAACTCTATTACATTTTATTTCACATATGTCGCCTTTTCTTTCTCAAAATGGCTCTCTGTTAAACTGTGGTTCAATTCACGAAGACTGTGAGTTTGTTGTACTCACCCCAAATGAAATTACAGAATATATATCCGCGGTTCCTTTCACGGTGTCTCTTGCTGCAGTCGCGAGCCCGGACGCTGTTTGATGAGGAGCTAGTTTCCATGACAACCATACTGTGGCGCCTGTATCACGTGATCATTTTATAACCTATGGTTAAAATGGGACCCAAAGAACATCAAAGCAAATAAACAGAGGTGGAAGAATTAATCAGATTGTATATTTAAACAAAAGTAGCCGTTCTTAATTGTAAAAATACTTTGTTGCAAATAAAAGACCTTCATTCAAATGTTTATTAAGTATAAGTAGGAGCTACATCAATTAAATTATTCATTTGTATTAGCTAATAATTTGAATCTAAAATGTAACTTAAAGCTGTCAAATGAATGAAAAAGTAAAATATTGGCTTCTAAAATGTAGTTGAGTAAAAGTAAAAACGAGCATAAACTGAGAATATTTAGGTAATACAAGTACCTCAAAAATGTTGCTTGAGTAGGCCTACTGTACTTCAGTAAATCAATGTACTTTGTTACTATCCACCACCACCGCAAATAATAGTTTCACTGTAATATATCTATGACATCCAGACATCAAACATATAAAGTAACTGATTCACTATGACATAATGACATTGTAACATGTAATCCACAAAATATAGGCAATGCATGACAGAGCTGTAAAAAACGCCAACCTGTTTTAGCAATAGCTACAACATAATTACACTATTGACTAAACGCAGTATTGGGTAACATAAGCATCTCTCCTGGTTATTGTCGTTTCAGTTCTGCAGCATAATTTCTGGCATAATGAAGATGATTTCGAGCAGTGGATTTATAATAATAATAATGCATTTTATTTATAAGCGTACTTTTCATTTGAGTAAACAAAACTCAAAGTGCTACAGAGTAAAATGGTTGAAACAAAACAAAATGAAAAAAATATATAATAAAGTAAACGTTTAGGCCGGCATGGCAACAAGTGGGGTTTTTAAAGATCTAGTAAAAGGCTATTCTAAAAAAAAACTGAATCAGCTTTATTTAGAAGAACGTGGAGAAAGAAAGTTGTAAAGTTCTCTTTTACAAAGTTTAAGTCAGTCATATTTAAGAATAAAAGTAGTGTAGTTGCGCCACCCAATGGTGTTACAATCTCGATACATTTTTCCGCACTTATAAACTGTGCATACAAATGAAAAGCCTTATATATCTAGTTAAAAAATCATCATTCAATTTAAAATAGTTTTTCTTCTCGAGTAAAAAATGTGTCTTTCAAATCGAAGTTCTACTCCTGAACTCTTGCTTAATTATTTTTGAATAATTTCCAAACAATTTTAAATCCCTTGTACAAATAAACAAACACATTTTTTGGTATTGTTTAACTGTCCTTGTTAACATGTCAGTGAGTCACTGTTTTAATTCTATCTATGCATTTTTAATTGTGTTTAATCTGAAATGAGCATATCTGGACAGTGACAAAGTGGGAGGGTGGCACAACAACAACATAAGGCAGGTGAATTGATACCTGACTTTCAGTTTACTTGATTTAAAAATAAATAAACGATAGACAGTATCCCAAGTGATTTAATTAATACTTTGTTATAAGAACATTTAAATAAACTTTTAACGCCAGTACAGTACTTGAACGCACCTCTGGTCATGTGTCATTTTGGGGGACGCTGGGAGCGTGCGATCAGTGCCTTTAGCTAATGGGAAGTGCGGGTCAACTTTCGAAGTCGGCATTAGTCGGTGTACTTTAGTATTATTTTGCAGCAAGCTGTGTTCATAACCATTTTCGCCTGGTTATTTGAGTGAAGGACGTATGCCGAATTCTGGAATGAAGACAACACCGGTAATGTTACCTTTCTTCATGCTAGCTAGCTAACGCTAATGACCACGATGCTAATGTGATTGTATGGAGCTAATTTCCTGCCATAACTCCACAAACAAACTAAACAGGTTTTACAAATGCCTCATGATTCACTAACAAACACAATGTGGTTTGCAAATACAAAACACCATCTACAAACTAATGCATTTACTTTTGCAAAGAAAAAACGTATCTATCAAACAAACACATAACATTTTTCTAATAAATCATGTTTCTCAGCATAGGTTTTACATAGTACACACGTTTTTTTTACAACTACAACACTTTTTTTTACAAGTACAACACTTTTTCTTTTTACAGCGGAATATTACTGCCAAAAGTCACGTGACTCACTCACGTGACTTTTGGCAGTAGTATTCCGCCGTGGTTGTGCTCATATATATCTATGGTTGTGCTCACACCATAGGCTCACACACATAAGGCGCATTCACACCGCAGTACTTTTCCCACAAAGGTTCATGAGAACTTAGTTCATGAGAACTTAGTTCATGAGAACTCTTTTGTCGCGTTCACACCAAAAAGAGCCGGTACTAAAATTAGTTCATGAGAACCTTTTTACCCCCTTTTCAGTCCCTGCTAGAGAGCAAGGACTTTCGTGGGAGAAAAAGGTTCCTATGTCTGATTGGCTGGGCGGATTGCAAACCACGCCCCGTAAAACTCCCAAAAAGTTTTGTGAAGCCGCCATTTTATTATCCTCGCATTAGCATTATTAGCATTAGCCCAGCGCAGAAACGCAGAGAGACTAACTTATGGAAACACAAAATAAAACATGGGAGCGGTGGAGATGAGGAGGTGTCGGCGTTCTGGTGATTTACTCGGAAGGCTTCAGTAGAAGCTGCTGGGAGTCCCAGCAGCTTCTACTGAAGCCAGTCCCCAACTCCCCGGACTTCCGGCCGGGGACTTTGTGCGGCAGTATACGCCGTGAAGTGGTTTGCGGCCTGCCAGTAAACCCAAAGCAGAATAAGAAGAAGTGACGTCAGTGGCTTCGTTTGCCTAATCCACCCAAGCCCCCAGGAAGTGCTCCGGAGTCTGATGAGAATATTCATGCTGGTCAAACGGCGGTACTACACTTCCTTTAGGTTGCTGGGCCCGGAAACACTTTTTCCCTTTGACTTACATGGGGAAAGAGTGGTCTGTAACTCGTTGGATATTTTTTTTTTAAACTACCCAGTATGAACGTTTGTATAGCCCTTATTAAAAACATTCGTTCCTCAAGTTGTAAAAATGTGCTAATAACGTTATTCTGAGAGTTATTTCCCTCAGCATTATGAACGCGCATCTAACCCACGGGACCGCGCCGCCCGGCACGTTCATGTTACGTGTTCAGTACTACATGAGTTTCTCTTTACCCATGGATGCACAATAACAACGGACCATATCGCCTTACTGCCAGCCCACGGAGCTGTAATAATGGATATATTGCACATGTTTGCTGTAATTCATCATTTGTAAAATATTATACTACATGGGCTGTATGATGTAAATCTTGTACCGTAAATGTTGTATTAAATAAAGTTAATATTACCGACGTAGATTAACGTTCCTGTAGCTTCTTATTGCACTTGCAATTGTTTTAGTTACTTGTGGGCTACTTAACATGAATAATCACAGTTACTATTCTTTTACTCCATCACATTTCAAAAATAAATAGGCTATTGTTATTTTAACTCCACCACAGTAATCCATCATCAGCTTTACTTTTTAGATAAAGTTTTAACTCACAATTGATCATAACAGGCTTCAACATATACATTTTTATATATTACCAAGTGGTTTCATGTACAACCCACACAAGTATCATGCTAAATGAAGCTCTGTTGCTTGGATATCACTAGATCCTGATGTCAGCGTAATATAAAAGTACATAACGATTGATGTGTAACTTAGCATAATTTACTAGCTAGCCGCTAGCTGCTAACTGCCGCCTCGTTAATATAAATCCAGTACCATGCTGTCATGAACGCGCGGTGCTGTTACGTGTACGCAAATTCACGTGCTTAATGTGAACGAGCCTTTTGGGCGGCGTGGTTAAAGTTTTGCATGCTCTATGAGTGCACATACGGGTACTTCTCAGGCATGCCGGGTAATCTGTGACGTTTCGCTCTCTCAAAAGTTGGGCCATTTTGTCATCATGCGCCATTGAGCAACTCTCATAGGAATGAATGAGGCCCCGCCTCCCACGCTGTATCCAGTTCTTATTATTAGTGGTGCACGATAATTATCGGCCCGATAATTATCGGTCCGATATTAGGAATTATGACATCATCCCGATAAACCCAATAAAAGTATTAATAGCCCCGATAATATACGATATATTTTTTGAGTAAAAAAAAGAAAAAATACTGCGGTGTGGGTGGATTGGGATGAGGGGCGCTTGTTTTTCTCTCTGCTCCTCCCGTTTTGCCAGTACTGTGGTATTCGTGGTTTAGGAAGAGGGGAGTTTTTCACAAATCCAGCGCTCCCTAACTCATGCCTGGCTGTGACGTAAATGGTGTGCGACCGTGAAGCCAGGACAGTAAACAAACATGTCGTCGGTAGTATGGGACTATTTCAAAGTTTCAGAGTTAGATAGTTTGCTTGCTATTTGTATTAACAAATGCAGAAGTTCCACGAGGAGGGAAAAAGGCAACGAGCTATAATACTTCCAACCTGATTAGTCACCTGAAGCATCGCCATCGCTACGATGGTGTGTTAAAAGCGTACGAAGACGCCTGCGCTGCTAAACTAGCGGCGAATCCAAAGCCAGCTGCAAAGGCATCGGGGCTTTTACCTATCGACGAGGCTTTTGAAAAAGGCAAGAAGTTTGCCAGAGACGACCCCAGGGTTAGTTTTGTTCATAGTAGTAATGCTCATGTCATTTGCTCACTACTAGTCTTTTTTTTACCACCAGGTCAGTGTGAGAAAAAGTTTTTAGAGAGTACTTGTCCATGGACAAGTGAGTTTGGAAATGTACTTGTCCGAATACATTTTTCACTTGTCCAGAATGGACAAAAATTGGGGCCACTGGAATCTTCTTCTTCGTCATCGTATTTTACATTTTCCCACGGTTTTTACGACACCGCTAACGTAAGTGAGCGGTAAGATTTTTACTGCATCACACATAGGGTTGGGTATCGTTTGGATTTTAACGATTCCGGTTCTGCTTTTCGATTCCGGTTATTTTCGGTTCTCGATTCCGGTTCTTTGAGAGGGTAAAAATAAGTCAAACTGGGAGACAAATATATTTATGTAAACATTAAGTCAAATCTGTATTCCTATTTACAAATCATTTCATACTGTTTAATTTCTTACAGTTATTGAATACAATTATATACAAATAATCTCTGCATTGTTTAGTTAGTTCTAAGTGGTGCAGTTTGAGAATGTACAATTGGCCCAGTCTCCTCTGATGTTACACTGCAACCTGCCTGTGAGACAGAGTCCAACCACACATGTCCAACACATAGGACATAACCTAATAATAATAATAATACATTATATTTATAGCCTATAGGCCTAGCGCTTTTCTACAACTCAAAGACGCTTGCACGCTTACACATATCCTGCAATACACATGCTGCAGCTGCCCAGCTGCAGTATGTAAAAGTAAATAAATAGTATTTTCATTTCAATAATGTACTTTCTATACCCTGCTTCATAAACAATACTGACATCCCTGTGCTCCTCCGAGTCTGGGGTTCCGGGGATGTGAGGACAGCGCGAGGACACAGACAGGGAGGCTTCACTTCATAAAGGAAATGGCGGTCAATATTAACAACACAGGAGCAAAAACGCTTAATAACCTTCATTACGTGTTAGAGAAAGAACATAAGAAAGTTTGACAAAGATGAGGCTGTTAAACGGGTGCAGCGATCAGCTGATACGGAGCATATGAGAGAGCTGCAGTCCGCGGGGCTCGGCCTCGCCTCCTGTCCTCACAACTCTTATTAATCCCGGTACCGGACAATTGTTATTTGTTCCTACTCAGAACCGAGTTTTGCTTCCCAACCCTGCCACTGTGCTACACTTCCCGCCCCGCCCCGCCCCATTTCCTTAGGAATCGACAAGCAGAACCGAAACTAACATTTCTAAACGAACAATGGCGGACACGTACAATTTGCGAATGAGTTCTGCCTTTTGTAAACTGAATGTATCAATAATTTGTCAATAAACGTCACTTGTCCGCCGGACAAGTCAATTGACAGATCTACTTGTCCGATATTGTAAATAACACCTCCCGGACGGTAGGACGTGTACTTTTTCGCACACTGCAGCTGTGAAAAAACTACAGGTACATTTAATATATATATATATATTATTATTATCGGTTATCGGTATCGGTCTTGAGAAGCAGGAAGTTATCGGTATCGGTTTAAAAAAAACAATATCGTGCATCCCTACTGATCATACATGCACAGAATATTATAGATTATCGTTATACCAATTATGATGACATGTGTATTTATAATGGCTCACCTGTGAATGGTTTCTCCCAATAAGATCCTCTATAAAAGAGCCAGTCTTCAGTCGGAGGAAGGGGGTGAACACCTCCATGTTGGCTGGCTGGCTGTTCTTTATGGTGGTTGTGAAATAAAGACACTATGGTGTGCAACTCTACCTTCTCTCGTGTTTGGTTCTTTCACTGGAAATCCAGCCGCTAAAAGGGTCGCTGTCTCACACACCCGAACGTGAATATCACCGGTACCAAAAGAAAAAAGACTGAAGTGCAAACCCAACTCCCACTAGCATTTAAGCCTCCACCACTCGCAACAAGTTCAGACCGAGCCAAAGCTATTACAAACGCCAAATATCCTTATATACTGAAATCTCTCTCACACAACATACTGAAATCTTATTTTGTGTGTTTCATGTGTGTGTGTGAGTGCGTTTCACATGTGTATTAGAGCATTTCATATGTGTGTGTGAGTGCGTTTCACATGTGTGTGTGTGAGTGCATTTCATATGTGTGTGTGAACGGTATTTCTGAATAATGTCCCGTTACGCCCCTCATAGCAGTCCCTCCCCTCTCAAGCAAGCTCTAAGTCCCTCCCCTCTCTCGTGCACTCGGCCACGCGCTAGCTGCCAGAGCATGTGAGAAAACGAGAAGCATGGCTGCAAGTGGGAGTGCAACTGCCGCTGCGCCTCGGCTTGTTGACAAAAAAGACGCCAGAAGCGAAATTTGGAAGTATTTTAGCTATATCTCAGTGTGCGAAAAAGTACACGTCCCACCGTCCGGGACGTGTTATTTACAATATCGGACAAGTAGATCTTTCAATTGACTTGTCCGGCGGACAAGTGACGTTTTTCGCCCCAATTTATTGACAAATTATTGATAAATTCAGTTTACAAAAGGCAGAACTCATTCGCAAATTCTACGTGTCCGCCATTGTTCGTTTAGAAATGTTAGTTTCGGTTCTGCTTGTCGATTCCTAAGGAAATGCATCTCGCCGCTTTCTGTACAGTTAGATGGGGGCGGGGCGGGAAGTGTAGCACAGTGGCAGGGTTGGGAAGCAAAACTCGGTTCCGAGTAGGAACAAATAACAATTGTCCGGTCCCGGGATTAATAAGAGTTGTGAGGACAGGAGGCGAGGCCGAGCCCCTCGGACCGCAGCTCTCTCTCTCTATGCTCCGTATCAGCTGATCGCTGCACGGTGCAGCTCAGCGTCTGTCTGTCTGTCTTTCTACACACAGCGGATCCGCTGCCCGTTTAACAGCCTCATCTTTGTCAAACTTTCTTATGTTCTTTCTCTAACACATAATGAAGGTTATTAAGCGTTTTAGCTCCTGTGTTGTTAATATTGACCGCCATTTCCTTTATGAAGTGAAGCAGCCTCCCTGTCTGTGTCCTCGCGCTGTCCTCACATCCCCGGACCCCCAGACTCGGAGGAGCACAGGGATGTCAGTATTGTTTATGAAGCAGGGTATAGAAAGTAGCTACATTATTGAAATGAAAATACTATTTATTTACTTTTACAAACAGTGAGCAGCTGGGCAGCTGCAGCATGTGTATTGCAGGACATGTGTAAGCGGGCAAGCGTCTTTGAGTTGTAGAAAAGCGCTAGGCCTATAGGCTATAAATTAGGGGTGTAACGGTTCACAAACATTTCGGTTCGGTACGTACCTCGGTTTTTTGGTCACGGTTCGGTTCGGTACGTTTTCGGTACAGCAGAATTTTTTTTCACAAAACAAAACATATATATATATTTTTTTATTATTATTATTAAACTGTGAATAATGTATTCACTCAAATAAATACAAAATATAATAAAATAAACATTAAGGTGCAGCATTTCGATGAACTAAAATAATCTGTATTTGAACTTTACTGTACTAGTACTCACAAAACATAAACTATTAGTTTTGGGTTTTTAATTATTATTAAACTGTGAATATTCACTCAAATAAATACAAAATATAATAAAATGAACATTAAGGTGCAGCATTTCGATGAACTGAAATAATCTGTATTTGAACTGTAGCCTACTGTACTAGCACCTAAGCAGCCAGTTTAACATTAGGACTTGCTTGTCATTGTATTTTCATGTTTTTTTAAATAAAAATGAACTTGTCCACATTGCTTGCCGAAAGGGCAGATCTGCTGGCACTAACAATGTCTCCTGCTGTGGAGAACACCCTCTCTAGGGACAGAGGTAGCAGATACAGCCAGGTAGCGCTTTGCTAACATGGCAACATAAGGATATTTGGCGTTTGTAATAGCTTTGGCTCGGTCTGAACTTTCTGCGAGTGGTGGAGGCTTAAATGCTATTGGGAGTTGGGTTTGCACTTCAGTCTTTTTTCTTTTGGTACCGGTGATATTCACGTTCGGGTGATGCCTTTTCAAGAGCGTGCAAGTTTGATGTATTGCCAGCCGCGTAACCAATTTTAGTTGAACAATGCCGACAAACAGCTTTGGTTCGGTCCACCTGTCTTTGTCCGTCATCCTTGTACGTAACTGCGAAACCAAAATGTTCCCAAACCGGAGACTTCAATGAAGCTGGAGGATTTTCGAGCTCAACTTTATCTGCGTTCGCCATGAATTTTTGACAGTTCCTCAAATTACTGACTACATTTGAACGCATCCCTCTGACCAGCTCTCATAGTATGCCTCTCATCCAATGAAATGACTTGCTCGCTCTATGACGCGTTGAACCCAATGTGAGCAAATTACTCTGAATGCTGCGACGCAGCACCTGAGATTACTTCCAAAAAGTTATTCACGTTCTCAATTTTTTACGTTTAACGTTATATTCGTTCGGTACACTTCGGTACACACCTGTACCGAACCGAAGGGCCCGTACCGAATAATTTCGGTACGGGTACGTGTACAGTTACACCCCTACTATAAATATAATGTATTATTATTATTATTAGGTTATGTCCTATGTGTTGAACATGTGTGGTTGGACTCTGTCTCACAGGCAGGTTGCAGTGTAACATCAGAGGAGACTGGGCCAATTGTACATTCTCAAACTGCACCACTTAGAACTAACTAAACAATGCAGAGATTATTTGTATATAATTGTGTTCAATAACCGTAAGAAATTCAACAGTATGAAGTGATTTGTAAATAGGAATACAGATTTGACTTAATGTTTTCATAAATATATTTTTCTCCCAGTTTGTCATGGGACTTATTTTTACCCTCTCAAAGAACCGGAATTGAGAACCGAAAATAACCGGAATCGAAAAGCAGAACCGGAATTGTTAAAATCCAAATGATACCCAACCCTATGTGTGATGCAGTAAAATCTTACCGCTCACTTACGTTAGCGGTGTCATAAAAACCGTGGGAAAATGTAAAATACGATGACGAAGAAGATCCCCAATGGCCCCAATTTTTGTCCATTCTGGACAAGTGAAAAATGTATTCGGACAAGTAAATTGCCAAACTCACTTGTCCATGGACAAGTACTCTCTAAAAACTTTTTCTCACACTGTATCTCTGACAGTGAGGGCAAGCCTACGGACACCACGAGGCCTGTCTGTGAGAAATGTTTTAGATCCCTGCAAACCAAGGGAGCCAACACATCAAACTTGGCTAAGCACCTCGCCAACCGGCATCCAGAGCTGTTTAAAGAATGTAAAGACAGACAGGTTAGCGAATGTGATAGATAACATCATTACATCATGCTCAAGCCATGCCCTCAAATCTAAGTCAATAAAGTTAACTATCAACCCTCCTTCCACCAACACACTAACCTCCTTTTCCCCTCTCTCTCCAAGTGAGGTTCTTACCCTCATTACCTCTGCCCGCCCTACCACCTGTCCTCTGGACCCTATCCCTTCAAACCTCCTTCAGACTATCGCTCCTGATATTCTACCGTTTCTCACCCATTTCATCAACACTTCTCTAACTTCTGGTCACTTTCCAAACAGTCTCAAGGAGGCAAGAGTAAACCCTCTCCTAAAGAAACCCACTCTCAACCCGTCTGTTATAAACTACAGGCCTGTCTCTCTCCTCCCGTTCCTGTCTAAATCACTTGAACGCGCTGTCTTTAAACAACTCTCCTGTTATCTCAATCAGAACAACCTTCTGGATCCGCACCAGTCTGGTTTCAAGGCAGGTCACTCCACAGAAACTGCTCTCATTGCTGTCACGGAGGAACTGCACACTGCCAAAACTGCATCCCTCTCCTCTGTCATCATCCTGTTGGACCTGTCTGCTGCATTCGACACGGTGAATCATCAGATCCTCCTTCGCACTCTCCAAAAACTTGGAGTTTCAGGCTCTGCACTTTCCCTCCTCACCTCATACCTGAAAGACCGTACCTACAGGGTGACTTGGAGAGGGTCTGAGTCCGACCCTTGTCAATTAACTACAGGGGTCCCTCAGGGCTCTGTTCTTGGTCCCCTCCTCTTCTCCCTGTACACAAACTCGCTCGGATCAGTCATTAACCCGCATGCTTTTTCTTACCACTGCTACGCTGATGACACCCAATTAATTCTGTCCTTTCCCCGTTCAGAGACCCAGGTCGTCGCACACATCTCTGCTTGTCTAGCTGACATCTCTCAGTGGATGTCTGCTCATCATCTCAAGCTCAACATTGACAAGACTGAGCTGCTCTTCCTTCCGGGAAAAGATTGTCCCACTCTTAACCTAACAATCAACATCGGCACCTCAGTTGTTTCCCCGACTCAGACTGCAAGGAATCTGGGTGTGACCCTAGATAACAACCTGTCCTTCACTGCAAACATCGCTGCTACAACCCGTTGCTGCAGATACACGCTTTACAACATCAGGAAGATACGTCCCCAGCTGACTCAGAAAGCGACTCAGGTTCTGGTCCAGGCTCTCGTCATCTCACGCCTAGACTACTGCAACTCCCTCCTGGCTGGTCTACCTGCATGTGCCATCCGACCTCTGCAGCTCATCCAGAATGCAGCGGCTCGTCTGGTCTTCAACCTTCCTAAATTTTCCCACACCACTCCGCTCCTCCGCTCGCTTCACTGGCTTCCGGTAACTGCTAGAATCCACTTCAAGACACTGGTACTTGCGTACCATGCTGCGAATGGATCTGGCCCTTCCTACATCCAGGACATGGTTAAACCGTACACCCCAGCGCGTGCACTACGCTCTGCATCAGCCAAACGACTCGCTGCGCCCCTCGCTGCGAGGGGGACCCAAGTTCCCATCGGCGAAAACATGTGGGTTTGCTGTCCTGGCTCCAAAATGGTGGAATGAGCTCCCCATTGACATCAGGACGGCAGATAGCTTGCACATCTTCCGGCGCAAACTGAAGGTCCGTTTACGCCGGTTGTTAAACAACATTGTTATGGGGAAATGCAAGTTTGCGTCCAAATGGTTGGAAGATAAGGAGGAAGGACAATCAATACGGTATATAGTCAATGTGAGGTAAAGTGTGTCGCCAATGTAACCGGTTAAAACTCAAAGTGGCGATGAGGTCTTAAAATGTATGGAAAGGGTCTTAAAAAAGGTCTTAAAATGTATTACATTTGACTTCAGGATTGCTGCATATACCCTGAACACCACTATTTATTTTAACGCGATTAACGCATGTGTATTTTTTTTCCTCGGCCGCCCCGTAGTTTCAGAGCGCACCGAGTTTAAAATACCATCTACAAGCTGATGCTGACAGCCCCGCTCCTGCCGCCCGCTTGTGGCAGACCACACTTCCACGCTCACCGGCAGGCACCGACTGGCCATCTGGAGGACCGGGAGGGTGTGTGTATGTGTGGCCCGAGCGAGCGAGAGACCTTACGTACATTGTTGTTGTTAGCATCTGGTGCTAGCTAGCTGCGCTAACGGATATAAGGAGCTGTTTAAATGAAAACAGAGGAGCGACATCTCGCCACAACTGCGCCGAGCACTTGACTTTATGCAGGAAGCCAGACAGTGGGACATTGTACGAAAAGTCAGCACACTCAGCACGGATAGTGCGCGCAACATGATTGTAGCGTCCAGGCAGCTCCCGTTCGAGCATATGCCTTGAGTTGCACATAGCTCCAACGATCCATCACACACACACACACACACACACACACACACACACACACACACCCACACAACCCACACC
Source organism: Gymnodraco acuticeps (assembly GCF_902827175.1). Taxonomy (NCBI): domain Eukaryota; kingdom Metazoa; phylum Chordata; class Actinopteri; order Perciformes; family Bathydraconidae; genus Gymnodraco; species Gymnodraco acuticeps. The sequence continues at coordinate 367,597 of NW_022989762.1, read as the reverse complement.
ACACACCACACACACACACACACACACACCACACACACACACACACACACACCACACACACACACACACACCACACCCCCACACACACACCATTTGTATTGTATTATTGTATGAGAGAGGTTCCAGGTTGAATTGAGGCGAATATTTGTAATGTTCAGAGGTTGTTGTGTTTAATATTCATGAGAATATTTGTCATTGTTCAAATGATAATAAACATTAGCATAAAGCATATTTGTCCACTCATATGTAGATAAGAGTATTAAAAACTTGAAAAATATTCCTCTAAGGTACATTTAGAACAGATAAAAAATGTGCGATTAATCGCGATTAACTATGGACAATCATGCGATTAATCGCGATTAAATATTTTAATTGACTGACAGCCCTACTTAAAATGTATGGAAAGGGTCTTAAAAAAGGTCTTAAATGGTATTACATTTGACTTGAGGATTCCTGCATATACCCTGTATAATTAGTTTATTCTACTAATCGCCTGAATTGAAGACATTTGGTCGACTAACAATCGACTAACAATCTTTAGTCAAGGCAACACACAGTGTCAAAAAAGACTGCGTTGGCCGGGAATCGAACCCGGGTCAACTGCTTGGAAGGCAGCTATGCTCACCACTATACCACCAACGCTCGACAGATGTGAAGTTGCGCAATGTCGAATACTCAGTGTGCGAAAAAGCACACGTCCGATCGTCCAGGACATGTTATTTACAATGTCAGACAAGTACATCTTTCCATTGATGTGTCCGAACAAGTGACATTTTTGGCCCATATTTATTGACAAATTATTGATAAATTCAGCGGAATATGACATAAGTATAAATAAATGTGTAAATAAATGTATGAAGAAATACAGGAATAAATAAATGAGGAAATAAATATGGAAATAAATAAATACACAAATAAATAAATAAAAGAATAAATAAATGCATAAATAAATATGGGAATAAATACATGAATGTATAAATAAAAGTCGAAATAAAACAGAACACACGTTATTATGATAACACTTTATATTAAGGTACACAAATTAACCATCAACTAGTTGTTAATTAACATGCATATTAGCAGTACATTGGCTCTTTATTAGTCATTATAAAACACTTATTAATGCCTTATTCTACATGACCATATTTTACAAGTAATAAGCCATTAGTTGAGAGTTTTTCCTCAATAACCCTCTAATTAGTGCTTATTTATTGCAAGTAAGGAAATTGTTGTACAGTTTTGGTCTTAATATGCTCTGCTCAATATGGGTCTAATCAGGCAGCAGTACCACAAGAATAGTAATTCTCCCATAATAACACTTAACAAATATGATCTATTCTTATGTAACAAGACTTTAACCTGTTTAGCCCTGAGCCTGTTTTTCAGGTCTCAGGCTCGAAAATGACATTCCCAGAACAAATGACCATATCTTCCCTTCTAAAAGGGTTACATTAATAATCTTTTTTCTCAAAGTAATGATAAACCTGTGAGTTGGATGTAGAAAAGTCAGAATCAATATAGAAAATTCAGATTGAACATAGTAAAAAAATGTAAATGATAGTGTCCATCCAAAAAAAAAAATACTTATAGTGAAAAGCACCCTTGAATGATGGGATGGTAGAGTAAAAGCTTTGGGAATCCAAACTATAACATATAATAAGTACCCTGTATCAAGATTGATGCAAAACAAGTGACATTTGACCTTTTTTAATTGTGGCGGCCCGCCACAAATAAATCAATGCATGGGAAACACTGGACTGTCTGAATAGTCTATATTTAATGCTAAAATTACAACTATGATGGCCAATTACACTTTGAAAAAAACCATTAGCTGACGCTGGAGATGACAACGTTTTCACTTTTATAAATCAGCTACCTGGATATTGTTGGCCATGCTGAACACTAGGCATTTGCTAGTGACTTCTGTCTCAGTGCCGGGGGTCTGGTTGCCACAATACCTTATTAGTTTTCTGCAAACATCACAGGTTGCAGTATTTTGGTCTGCAGCTGTAAAATAACACCAAGCGGCTCTCCTCTTATTCTCTGCCAAGCAGCCAGCAGTGTGCTGCTGAGTCATGTGACTGCACGCCTGCAACACTCAAAGTATATAGCTTTGGGGGAGGGGCAGAGTGAGCATGAGCAAAGTGAGTGAGAGTGGTGTTTGCACATGCACAACAACTATGATGTAACAGGAATTGTGCTCTGAACAGAGAAGAGAAACTGAAACTTAAGTATCGATCACATCACGCATACCAACGTTGGTAGCGATACATCGATATTTTTTATCGATCCGCCCACCACTAGTCCATACACACCATTCCAATGTGTCAGTACGTCTTGTAATTAAAGTTAAATAATAAGCTTTCTGTTGATGTTGTTAGGTCTAGGTTTGTTATGTGTTTGTACGAATATCTTTAAGGAATGTTCAATGATTTATATTTTTAACTGGTAAGAGTTTTGTCACTGTTTCCGTAGTGTAGTGGTTATCACGTTCGCCTAACACGCGAAAGGTCCCCGGTTCGAGACCGGGCGGAAACACTTTATTGTGTTTTTGAGTATTTTATATGCCTTATCTTTATCGGCCAGTTGTTCACAACAAACAAGACTTATTTATACAACTCCAGGTTGTTGATATGGCATGGAATAGATGTTTAACCCTTGTCCCTGAACGTTTACCCCAGAAATTGCTGCTGCAATTGCTGCGTCCTCTGAGATCATGTCTGGTGGTCAGTGGGCAGTCCTTTTGTGAGGAGTGTGTGTGTGTGTGTATGTGTATCGGGGGGGAGGGGGCGGGACTTACAATGATGTAAGGACAATAATGTGAATGTGGGCTTAGTTACCCTGCAGTAAGACACATTCAGATCATTGGCCAGTTCATAGTTTTCGGCAGTGTGAATGGGGGATTTCGGTCTGCTATTGTTGTGACCACATGGGAGAGCTTGCATGAAAATAACAAGAACTTAGTTATATCTTTCTATATTTAGGGAAAAGACAGACGCCCAACGTGGGGCTCGAACCCACGACCCTGAGATTAAGAGTCTCATGCTCTACCGACTGAGCTAGCCGGGCTGTTTAATTTGTGAAAACATTTGTGTTTTTGTTTGTGTCACACTGTTGGAAGTTATTGTTTCATAGTCCCTAAATTCGTTCATGTGTTCTGTAATTCAATCAAAAATATATTGGACTTGAGGCAAATCTTCTGCCAGAGAAAACATACACTCACCGGCCACTTTATTATGTACACCTTGCTAGGTTGGATCTAACTGCCTTAATTCTTCCTGGCATAAACTGCGTATCACTTCTCTTAACTTGTATCCCTGCGTCCCTCACTTGTGTCTTTTCCATGCGTCTTAATCCTTCCCACCAGGGATGCATGGAGGGACGCAAAAAAAAACACGAGAAGAGAGAGGACGCAAGGAAATGTGTTTTAGGAGCAATGGGACGTCCTTTCATCCGGAGTGTCATGTTAAGCGACATCCATTTGTGATGACGCCGGTACAGCTGATCAGCAGACCCTAACCCAGCCAGCCCTGTCCCCATTTTATTCACACACACAAAAGCCAGCACAGATAAGCGCCATGGGACGCTCCTTAAGATGGCGCACACAAATCAACTTCCAGTGAGACCGAGGAGCGAGTAAATTACAAATTAGTGACTTGAGACCAATCCATAGACTCAACAAGTAGCTGGAAACATTCTTCAGAGATGTTGGTCCATATTGACGTGATAGCATTACTTGATGCAGCCGATTTGTCGGCTGCACATCCATGATGCGAATATTTTGTTCCACCACATCCCTGTTCTCTTTTGGATTGAGATGTGGTGACTGTGGAGGTCATTTGAGTGCGGTGAACTCATTGTCATGTTCAATCAACCCGTATTTTTTCCCCCCAATTTGAGCTTTGTGACATCGCGCATTACCCTGCTGGAAGATGGTACACTGTGGTCATAAAGGGATGGACATGGTCAGCAGCAACAATACTCAGGTAGCCTCTGGCATTTAAACTAGGGATGCTCCGATCGATCGGCCGATACTCACTCTCTACCGATCGATCGGTGCTCTCTAAACATTCCGATCGCGAGAGCCGATCGCATGACGTAAAATACATGACACTTTTCTCTGTGTGCGGCAAAACAAGCTCGCCAAAATGGCTTCACCGGTCTGGCATTATTTTAAGGTGTCCGAAAAAGACAGTAAAATAGCGGTATGCAACGTGTGTGAAGCAGAAATCCTGCAGCTCCGCCCGCCGGACCGGTAAGCGGAGCGAAACACACAAGAGTTAGACCTAACACACTTAGCTATTTTATCTACCTCTGGAACAAGCTAAACTAGTCATTATAAATATATGTATTCTTCACTGTCTGGTCACTCATTACTGGATCAGTGAGCTGCATGAGATACTGACAGGCTGTCAGGAGAGGGAGAGAGGAAAAGAGAGCGCTTCCGCTCATTTCTCCCGTGTTATTATCCAAAGTGAATGTAAACTTGAATAATGTACATCATTTGAATGTAATAATTAAGTTGATTGTTGTTTGTGGAAGCTCCAGTGAATGAGCCCCATTAACTGAGTTTTAAACATCACTTTAAATGGAAGATTTAAAGTGATGTTTAAATCTTCCATTTAGGCCCCGCCCACTCGATCGGATCGACGATCGGTATCGGCTGATACTGATACCGGCGATCGGAGCATCCCTAATTTAAACAATGATCAATTTGTACTAAGGGTCCTAAAGTATGCCAAGAAAATATCCCCCAAACCTAGTGCTGCGTACCGGTACGCCGAACCGGTACTGGACTTGTAAAAAGTTTCGGTTCAAGTCCGGTTAAAACTGGAACGTCGGGAACCGGTACTTGGACTCGCAAAAAAACTAGCACTTACGTATATTCTCCTTCTTGTTCTAAACCATCTAAAACCTCCCTTAAGGCAGGAGAGACTGAAAAGAGTCTAGGGAAGCTTATAAAAGTTAACAGCATTTAATTACACAAAAGATGCGGTGGTGTACAAATGAAATCTGCGATTGGAGGCGCTCTCCTCATCTCCCGTCAGCCCAGGTCAGCAGGTAGAGATCAATTCTTGGCTTGCTCTTCCTGTTGTCATCTGAGGTCTTCTCCTATTGGCCGGCGTCGTCGGGGGGCGGGTCCAATGCAATTCCTGCCTTTTTCTGTTGCTAAATTACATCATTCTGGTGTCTGTGGTTATTTAAACATTCCCTGATAAACGTTATTCAGCGTCAATAAATGAGTGCTAAACCCAGTGTGCTCAGTGTACAACATCACATGTCATTTCACCTTCGATTCACGGTTTGAAAACGTAGCATTTCGCCTTTCAGCAACGTTTTAGGGATTTAGGCTCAGTCAGCTCAGGGACTGTTTGGTTACTTTAGTTTGGTAAATGAAATGAATGTTTGAACTTTGTAGTAGTTCACTGTAGTTGCTGTCATAAGTCATTTGTAGACTAAGTGGCAAAAAGTGTTTTTTTTACATTTGTACTTTGTAGAGAAATCTAGACACAAGCTGGAAGGGAGCACAATAAACCTGACGAGTTTGAATTTGAGTTGATTATGAGTTAATTTTCAATTGATAATTAGCTCACAATAAGTTCACTTTAGTTACTCACACAACTTGACACAAGCCATGGGTTCAGGTCCGGACTTATAAGTCCGGACCTGAACCTGAACCTCTGGACTTGAGTCCGGACCTGAATCTGAATGTGAGTCCAGGTACGCAGCACTACCTACACCATTACACCACCAACACCAGCCTCAACCGTTGATACAAGGCCGGATGGATCCATACTTTCATGTTGTTTACGACCAATTCTGACCCTACCGTCCGAATGTCGCAGCAGAAATCGAGACTCATCAGACCAGGCAACATTTTTTCAATTTCTATTGTCCAGTTTGGTGAGCCCGTGCAAATTGTAGCCTCAGTTTCCTTTTCTTAGCTGACAGGACTGGAACCCTGTGTGGTGTTCTGCTGCTGTGGCCCATTTGCTTCAAGGTCCGACTTGTTGTCCGCTCAAAGATGGTCTTCTGCATACCTTGGTTGTAACTAGTGGTTATTTGAGTTACCTTTCTATCATCTTTTTCGCCCAGAGAACGGCCGCTCACTGGATGTTTTCCCTTTTTCTGACCAATCTCTGTAAACCCTAGGGATGGTTGTGCGTGAAAACCCTAGAAGATCAGCAGTTTCTTAATGTTAAGCCCCAAGCCTGTTTTTTAGGTCTCGGGCTCGAAAATGGCATTCCCAGAACAAATAACGATAATCTTTTTTCTCAAAGCAATGATACACCTGTGAGTTGGATGTAGAAAAGTCAGAATCAATATAGATTTTTTTTATTTTAAAGTAAATTCAGATTGAACATAGTAAGAAAATGTAAATTATACTGTCCATCCAAAAAAAAAAAACATTACTTATAGTGAAAACCACCCTTGAATGATGGGATAGTAGACTAAAAGCTTTAGGAATCCAAACTATAACATAAGTACCCTGTATCAAGATTGATGCAAAACAAGTGAAATTTGACCCTTTTATAGATTTTAGAAAAGAAAAAACTAGGGCTGTCAGTCGATTAAAATATTTAATCGCGATTAATCGCATGATTGTCCATAGTTAATCGCGATTCATCGCAAATTAATCGCACATTTTTTATCTGTTCTAAATGTACCTTAGAGGAATATTTTTCAAGTTTTTAATACTCTTATCAACATATGAGTGGACAAATAAGCTTTATGCAAATGTTTATTATCATTTGAACAATGACAACTATTCTCATGAATATTAAACACAACAACCTCTGAACATTACAAATATTCGCCTCAATTCAACCTGGAACCTCTCTCATTCAATAATACAATACAAATGGTGTGTGTGTGTGTGTGTGTGTGTGTGTGTGTGTGTGTGTGTGTGTGTGTGTGTGTGTGTGTGTGTGTGTGTGGTGTGTGTGTGTGTGTGTGTGTGTGTGTGTGTGTGTGTGTGTGTGTGTGTGTGTGTGTGTGTGTGTGTGTGTGTGTGTGTGTGTGTGTGTGTGTGTGTGTGTGTGTGTGTGTGTTGTGTGTTGTGTGTGTGTGTGTGGTGTGTGTGTGTGTGTGTCGTGTGTGTGTGTGTGTCGGTGTGGTGTGTGTGTGATGATCGTTGGAGCTATGTGCAACTCAAGGCATATGCTCGTAACGGCGAGCTGCCTGGACGCTGCAATCATGTTGCTGCGCACTATCCGTGCTGAGTGTGCTGACTTTTCGTACAATGTCCCACTGTCTGGCTTCCTGCATAAAGTCAAGTGCTCGGCGCAGTTGTGGCGAAATGTCGCTCCTCTGTTTTCATTTAAACAGCTCCTTATATCCGTTAGCGCAGCTAGCTAGCACCAGATGCTAACAACAACAATGCACGTAAGGTCTCTCTCTCGCTCGCTCGGGCCACACATACACACACACACACACACCCTCCCGGTTCTCCCAATAGCCAGTCGGTGCCTGCCGGTGAGCGTGGAAGTGTGGTCTGCCGCAAGCAGGCAGCAGGAGCGGGGCTGTCAGCATCAGCTTGTAGATGGTATTTTAAAGTCGATGCGCTCTGAAACTACGGGGCGGCCGAGGAAAAAAATACACATGCGTTAATCGCGTTAAAATAATTAGTGGCGTTAATTTTTTTTGTGTTAACGCGTTATTAACGCCTTAAATTGACAGTCCTAGAAAAAACACTTCTGGGGTCATTTGGGTGGATTTTCCATATCTCTGGGACCCATCGGTCGATTTTGATGATTGACATCTCTTTTTAAGGGCTATACTGTATAGGGCTCTAAAGCAACTGCTCCATTATCTGTATCAAATGCACACATTGATGCCACTATGACACAATAAAAATCGAAAGTACTACAAATAAACTGTTATGTAATGTTAAAGGGGACCTATCATGCAAAATGCACGTTTTGATGTCTTTTATACATAAATATGTGTCCCCAGTGTGTCAGGGAACTCACGCAGCATCAGAAAATGAAACCCTCTCTCTTTTCCTCCGTACCCAAATAAATAAAACAGGGTTACAACGGAGCTGATCCAGATTTGACGTAATATCGGAAATGTAGGCTGGCTTTACACCCACGGCCCTATCAGAAACGTTGCTATCAGAAATAATGGCCGACTGTTTTGGACGTAATATGGTCGGTGCATATTTACATTAGCATCGCTAACACTCAGAACTAACCTGTACTGCACAGAGCATGTATGTGAAGAAGCAGGAAATAAAAAGGAACTCACCTTGTGGTATAACCGGAAAGAGAGAAAGCCTTTAAGCTCCATACTGTTTCAGAAATAATCCTTGATAATCCATGATATGGCGTTTCATCACCGCAGTATCTGCCGGTAGCATCTCCCGCATGAGCTCAGCCCCCTCCTTTTTTTTAAATAATTTTTTTTTTTTTAAACTTTATACCCCAAATCAGCACTTTTGAAACAGGAAGTGAAATAGAGGGCCTATAGCTGTCAACTGTTCAAAATCTGATCACCAGTTTTTTTTTTTTTTTAAATCACAAGTCATACAAGTCTCTGTGGCGCAATTGGTTAGCGCGTTCGGCTGTTAACCGAAAGGTTGGTGGTTCAAGCCCACCCAGGGACGGCTCTTTTGTGCTGACAACGACGATGCCTCCAACATTACAAGAAAGTAATTCAAGTTTTGTAAATCTTGCATCACCTCCGGTGTCCACCATCTGCCGTTATAGCAATATTTGTAATAGTCTTAAAGCAGGGATCTGCAACCTTTTTGACCAAAAGAGCCATTTTGCCCCCTTTTCACCAATGTTTTTGGTCTGGAGCCGCAAAACATATTTGATAGCTTATAAAGTTGTATATATTGTTATATCATAGACAAAAACTACAGTTTTTTTGCATTTATTGTTTATTACATTATAGAAAACTGTTTACTTAGGAGAATAGAAAAAATACACAGGCCTACTTTAAAATAAACTTTTTATTTTTTTGGGAGGGGTGTAAGTTGATAACATATTATCAAATGGAATAATTCAATGTATACGACAGTGCCATAGCTACATTTGTTAGGTCTAAAGGTGTGTTTTGCTCCACTCACCGGTCCCTCACATCGGGCAGAGCTGCAGGTGCTGATCTCTCTCTCGCGTCTGGTTATACTTCACTCGCGTTTATGTCCAAATCCATCAGATCTAGCTAGTTCTAGCTAATGATATGGCTGCTGCCCCTCCTTACACGCAGACAGGGTTGGGAGGGTTACTTTGTAAATGTAATCAGTTACTGATTACTGAATACATGGCTCTGAAAGTAATCCGAATACAGTTACAGTTACGTGTCTTAAAAAAAACGTACTACTTTTGGATTGCTTTCTTTTTCCATCACAGATGGCTATGTTTTGGTGTACAGGAGACACAAAAAGCAAAAGGAAACTGAACGTGTTGTTACTAGGGCTGTCAAGTTAACGCGTTAATAACGCGTTAACGCAAAAAAAAATTAACGCCACTAATTATTTTAACGCGATTAACGCATGTGTATTTTTGTTCCTCGGCCGCCCCGTAGTTTCAGAGCGCATCGAATTTAAAATGCCATCTACAAGCTGATGCTGACAGCCCCGCTCCTGCCGCCCGCTTGTGGCAGACCACACTTCCACGCTCACCGGCAGGCACCGACTAGCTATTGGGAGGACCGGGAGGGTGTGTGTATGTGTGGCTCGAGTGAGCGAGAGAGAGAGAGACCTTACGTGCATTGTTGTTGTTAGCATCTGGTGCTAGCTACCTGCGCTAACAGATATAAGGAGCTGCTTAAATTAAAACAGAGGAGCGACATTTCGCCGACAACTGCGCCGAGCACTTGACTTTATGCAGGAAGCCAGACAGTGGGACATTGTACGAGAAGTCAGCACACTCAGCACGGATAGTGCAACAAGATTGCAGCGTCCAGGCAGCTCCCTCCCGTTCGAGCATATGCCTTGAGTTGCACATAGCTCCAACGATCCATCTCTCACACACACACACACACACACACACACACACACACACACACACACACACACACACACACACACACACACACACACACACACACACACACACACACACACACACACACACACACACACACCATTTGTATTGTATTATTGAATGAGAGAGGTTCCAGGTTGAATTGAGGCGAATATTTGGAATATTTGTAATGATCAGAGGTTGTTGTGTTTAATATTCATGAGAATATTTGTCATTGTTCAAATGATAATAAACATTAGCATAAAGCATATTTGTCCACTCATATGTTGATAAGAGTATTAAAAACTTAAAAAATATTCCTCTAAGGTACATTTAAAACAGATAAAAAATGTGCGATTAATTTGCGATTAAATATTTTAATCGACTGACAGCCCTAGTTTTTACTGTTTTAATGGCTTATCAAGATCACAACTGAAACATAACCTCTGAAACGATGTAACAACATAATACACTTTTTGGGGATGCAGCTTGTGATGTGAGGAATGAGGGACACGGCTTAGAACGGGCGTGTCGCCTTCTGTCCTGCCAGTGTTGGCAGGACAGGACTGCGCCGAGCACTTGACTTAAATTGAATGAGGACAAAACTGAAGTCCTACTTGTCGGCCCCAAATCAAAAAGAGAGATGCTAACAAATAATCTAGGAAGTTTAACCACTTGGATTAAACCGGAGGTGACAAGTCTCTGTGTCATCCTGGACTCAGATTTGAACTTCAACGTCCATTTAAACAAAGTGACCAAAATAGCTTTCTTTCATCTCAGAAACATAGCGAAGGTAAGACCATTCATAAATCAAAATGATGCAGAGAAGCTAATTCATGCTTTTATATCTAGTCTTGAGTTGCACATAGCTCCAACGATCCATCACACACACATACACACACACACACACACACACACACACACACACACACACACACACACACACACACACACACACACACACACACACACACAGGTATTTCCAGTTACTTTACATTCAGTATAAAATCACAGAAACACATATACATAGGCTACATCTGATTACAAAGTCTCATCTGATTACAAAGTCTCATCTGTACAGAACAGTATGATAAAATAATCGATGGCAAAAACATGTCACTGTAAATGTCTCCGTTGTGGGACGAATAAATGATTAATTTAATCATCTACACATGTAATCTCACTTTTACACACCAAAATAACGTTAACAAAGAGTAAACGTTTGCTAATGGAGAGTCTATTTTGTCCAATAAAAAGTTCATGACTCGATAAAAAATATATATCAACAAACCTATTGTTCATTTTCGCGGTATTCCCCACACATTGCCAGTACACTATTACTGTAATATTTACACTTACCCATGTCCAAATGGATCCTTGTTGTTGTCTTTGTATTCTTCTTCTTCAGAAGAGTCGAAGACTTCACGTTCTGAGGCTCTATCTTCACTGCTGCTAGCGAAAAAAATCTCTAGCGAAGTCGGCAACTGTAACGTTTTTTTTAGCCATTTTATCTGTCTCTCTCTCTCTCTCCTCACAGATGTAAACTGATGGGAGACACGTGGTTTATGTTTTTTTTACTTGGTGGGTAGGTCCTTAGTGATTTCTCGATGTCCATTGGTCATTTCAGACCATGATGGCTGCCGGCCGAGATTTCCTTGACGGACACACAAATCCACCAATCCCACACAGTGTAAAGTCAAGCTGCTTTGAGCGGCCATATTGGCTGCTGTGCCCTGGTTACAGTCTCACAGGAGATACCGCTGGAAAGCTACTCATTCTAATTCTTACTAGATACAACCATGGAGGATTCAAATATAACGCATGCATTTCAGCGTGTCACATTAACTATCGCGGGCCGCCAGAAACATTTCCGAGGGCCGCCATTGGCCCGTGGGCCGCACTTTGAGAACCCCTGCTCTAAATGGACAAGGACCCAGCTACATTGCTGACTCTCTAATAAACTACACACCCGCCAGAACACTGCGATCATCAGATGCAGGTCTATTAGAGGTCACCAGAAAGAGTCATAAGAAGATCGGTGATGCAGCCTTTGTAAACTACGCCCCAAAACTGTGGAACACGTTACCCAACAATATTAGGGAAGCCAATACATTAGGCATTTTTAAAAGGCAGCTTAAAACCTATCTTTTTACCAAAGCATTTGACTGATTGTACACTATTATACTGCACTATTCTCTGTGATTGACATTGCACTATTTCTCTATGTTTTATTCCCCATGTTTTTATTTTTAATTATTTTATCCCATTTTATGCTTTGCTCTTGCTGCTTGTTTTACACTGATTTGATGTCTTATTTTTTACTGATGTAAAGCACTTTGAACTGCAATCCCCTATATGAAAGGTGCTATATAAATAAAGTAATGCTGTCAAAATTATCGCGTTAACGGCGGTAATTCATTTTTTGAATTAATTGCATTAAAATATTTAACGCATTTAACGCATGTGCAGAATGGCCCGCCCCATACATCCCACCAGTGGCAGCACCAGGGTATGGCTGGGGTAGGCTACACCCATACCAAGAAATGGCTTAGCCCCACCATGAAAAATGATGTTAAAGTAAGCAAAATAAAGTCTGCCAACTCACGCCGAGAATTGCACAGACAGCAGTTAGTAAGATTGATTTCAGTAGCCACTTGTCTGGAAATACCGAAGACCAGAAACGGTTTTTAAAACTTTTGTCACGTAGTGATCGTCTTCTCAATAGAACATCTTTGATAATGTCTTCTGGCCAATCAGAATCACGATAACGGCGTGGTGTTGTTGCAGGAAGTCCCGACGGAAAATACTTTTGCTGTAGTACAGGGGTGCACATAACTGGTACGCAGGTTATGTGCGTAATCTGAAATGCGTACCGTCACTTGTGTCACAAAGCGCATTTGCGTACCGACGTACTTGTGAAGCTTTTCCAGAAGGCGGTTAGATCACCGGACGACAGAGTCGGTCTCCGTGTGCACAGACAGGGCTGCTGTTAACGTCGGTCTGTACAACGGAATTGTGCCAAAACTACGCTACCGACTACCGGCTGCGGAGGGAGACTCCCCCCCTTCACTGGAGAACTGCGCTAAAACAGCTGATCACAACGTTCACACTCTGTGGTCACGAAGTACTCCACTAGCCCCCCCCCCCCTCTGTCGACTTTCCTTTAGTACTCCCCCGTTGATAGAAATCAACACGTAATGAATTAAGACCCACGGTTTGATGATTGATAGGTGCTCTCTTTCATTTTGACACACAGAAAAATGTTACAATAAACATGTTAAATGGATATATCTGCCTTCTTTCATTTATCTTTCCATTCCCACAACAATATACATAAATAAATGGCATATTTTGGACATAGTTCGAATGGTGACTGATTAATCATGATTAATTAATTTTTAAACAATTAATCTAATTAAAAATTGTAATCGTTTGACAGCCCTAAAATAAAGTTATTATTATTATTATTATTGAATAGGTTGTTGATCTCTGTTGTAATAGGGTTACGTTACCCTAACAAGTTATGTTTTAAGCATGAAAGCTGTAGTCCTATAGCTGTCAACTGTTCAAACTGTGATCACCAGTTCAATACATTTGACAAATTCGACATGATTTCTATACTTATTTGAACATGCATTTATTTATTTTTCAAAATGTAGCACTTTTTTGTTTGTTTTCCCACATTTTTTTTTTTTTAGAGGGTATGTACATTTCGGTTAACCGTTTTTTTGGGGGTCGAATATTCGAATATACATTTGCTTTCAAAATTCCTATCCCTACTCTGCACGCATGTTCACTGTTCTATTATTAATAAAAGGCACAAAATTATAACAGCACATTGTTTACCCGTTTCACACACACCCACACATAAATAACATCCTGACCTGGGCCCTTTCTCATTTCATCAAATCCCCCTCCTCGACTCCTCGACTCCTCGGTCCTCCGGTAGTGACCCGGAAATGAATTTTAGCGCGCCATGTTGAAGGACATCTCATTTCCCTCAATGCACTTCGAGGACCGAGGATCGAGCGTCGAGGAGGCTCTCTGGAGGAGCTATAACCGAGGATACACTGATGGTTCCTCCACGGCTCCTTCGTGGATGCATTTCCGGGAACAGAGATGTTTCAAAGAGTCGTGACGCACGGCCGGACTTATCTCAGCCAATGACAGCTTTGCATGCATCCCCTGGATATTATTTTATTAACTGCTCTCATCGCAACGCCATGTTTACAGAGAGAACAGCTGTGAGGTCCATGCAGAAAGCAGAGCAGTGTGTAAAATATATATCACTCAGTATAACAGGCCTACTCTCTTTATTTGCTGTAGTTCAGTAGATAACTACAAACAAAGAGTCGATATTTTAAAAAAAAAATGTAGTGCTTCACATTAGGGCTGGGCGATTTTTTCGGTTTTAACGATTAATTTGCATTTTTACTTTCCTACGGTTTGTGAAATGGCTGAACCGAAAAATCGCGATTTAAAAACATTTCTAGACTCCGCAGATTTGTTTTGCTTTAAGGGACTCCGTAGTAGCTTACTCTCTCACTTTCCAGAACACGCACAAAACTCAGCCACATTGCCTGTGACTACCCGATCTGCAGCTCTGTGTACACATATATCACTTAAATTATTCAATACATCCTTTGTACTAAAGTATTCAAGAGTAAATAAAGTAAATACAGTTTAATATATCAATCAATCAATCAATGTTTATTTATATAGCCCAATATCACAAATGTTACATTTGTCTCAGTGGACTTTACAGTTTGTACAAAATATCAGTATGACAATACGACACCCTCTGTCTTTAGACCCTCACATCGTACAAGGAAAAACTTCCGGAGAAAACCCACAGTTTAAAGGGAAAAATGGGAGAAACCTCAGGGAGAGCAACAGAGGAGGGATCCCTCTCCCAGGACGGACAGACGTGCAATAGATGCCGTGTGTAAATTGAAAAGATAATACATTTGCAACATAGGTAGTCCAAATGTTTGGAAATGCATGTGTGTATAATAGGAAGATGAATCCACGAGGATATCCATCCAGGACCTATGATCCAGGACCACAGCCACGACTCAAGATCCAGGGCTCGCGATCCAGGACAGAGGAGCGCAGGATCATCCATGACTCCGGATCCCGGCGTATATAGACACCAAAAAGAAAGACATTTGGGGAAGCTGGGTTAATCGGAACATGAGAGTACACAGGTATAGACAGAGAGAAGGAAGAAGTAAGATGTCCCCCGACAAACTAAGCCTATATCAGCAAAACTAGGGGATGAATCTAATCAGCCCTAACTATAAGCTTTATCAAAAAGGAAGGTCTTAAGCGCACTCTTAAAAACGGATAGGGTGTCTGCCGCCCGAACACAAACTGGAAGCTGATTCCACAAATGTGGAGCTTGATAAGAAAAGGCTCTGGCTCCCATTGTACTTTTAGAGACTCTAGGAACAACCATTCTTGGAACGCAATGCCCTAGTAGGACAGTAGGGTATAATGAGTTCTTTAAGGTAAGATGGCGCCTGCCCATTAAGGGCTTTGTAGGCGAGAAGAAGAATTTTAAATTCTATCCTGTGTTCTATAGGGAGCCAGTGTAAGGCAGCCAGAACAGGAGTAATGTGGTCCCTTTTCCTAACTCTGGTTAGTACACGAGCTGCAGCATTTTGAATCAGCTGAAGCGACTTGACTGACTTCTTGGTACACCCTGATAATAAAGAGTTACAATAATCCAGCCTTGAAGTAACAAATGCATGGACTAGTTTCTCTGCATCGTTTTGAGGCAAGATATGCCTGATTTTTGCAATGTTACGTAGATGGAAGTAGGCGGTCCTTGAAATTGATTTTATGTGGGCGTTAAAGGATAAATCCTGATCAAATATAACACCAAGATTCCTTACAGTCTCACTGGAGGCCAAATTAATGCCATCCATAGTTAGTATATCCTTAGATAATTTGTTTCGTAGATTCTTCGGGCCAAGTACAATAACTTCAAAAAAGTTTAAGGTAATCCACGTTTTTAAGTCCTTAAGGCAGTCTTGAATTTTATTTAGATGATTAATTTCATCAGGCTTGATTGATAAATATAGTTGAGTATCATCCGCATAACAATGAAAATGTACAGAATGATTCCTTATAATATTGCCTAACGGAAGCATATATAATGTGAACAAAATAGGTCCGAGCACTGAGCCCTGTGGCACTCCATGGCTAACTTTGGTTTGCGTGGAAGATTCATCATTGACACGTACAAACTGAGAGCGTTCAGATAGATAGGACCTAAACCAGCCTAAAGCAGTTCCCTGTATGCCAACTAAGTGCTCTAGTCTTTGCAATAAGATATCATGGTCGATAGTATCAAATGCAGCACTGAGATCGAGCAAAACAAGAATAGAGACACGTCCCTTGTCAGAAGCGATTAGAATGTCATTTGTGACTTTAACCAGAGCTGTCTCTGTGCTATGATGTGTTCTAAAGCCAGACTGAAAATCTTCAAATAAATCATTGTTTTTTAAGTAATCACACAACTGTTTTGCGACCGCTTTCTCAAGAATTTTTGAGAGGAACGGAAGATTGGAAATAGGTCTATAATTGGCTAAAACCTCTGGATCGAGGTTGTGCTTTTTAAGAAGCGGTTTTATCACTGCTACTTTGAATGATTGTGGAACATAGCCTGATAATAAAGACATATTCATAATATTTAATAAAGAAGTGCTAATTAATGGAAAAACTTCCTTCAACAGCTTAGTTGGAATTGGGTCTAAGATACACGTTGATGGTTTAGAAGAGAGAATCATTGAATTTAATTGTTCAAGGTTAATGGCTGAAAAGCATTCTAGTTTACTATCTAGTGCAGGGGTGGCCAACCTGCGGCTCTCGAGCCGCATGCGGCTCTTTGCCTAGTTTCATGCGGCTCTTCAGTTCATATTGAATTTTATATGTGTGAGTTTGGGGGAGAGACACTGACTCCTGACTAGTGGTGCACGGTGTACCGATACTTGAAAGGTATACCGCGATACCCTGCCGTTAAAAACGTTACGATTCCTCCGTTTAAGAATGACGGCGGAAAGTACTCCGGTGAGAAAGCGCCGTTTAAATAAGAGCTGTGTGTGTTCAGCGCTCTGCTTCCACTCCCTGCTCTGCAGCCGTGCCTACAGTCCCGCCCCTCTCAAGCACGCTCAAGTGCCTCCCCGCTCTCGTGCACGCGCTAGCTGCCAGAGCATGTGAGAAAACGAGAAGCATGGCTGCAAGTGGGAGTGCAACTGCCGCTGCCCCTCGGCTTGTTGACAAAAAAGATGCCAGAAGCTAAATGTGGAAGTATTTTAGCTATATCTCTGACAGTGAGGGCAAGCCTACGGACACCACGAGGCCTGTCTGTAAGAAATGTATTAATTTTATTTAATACGAATTCTTGTCATTTATTGTATTTATTGTTCTCATTGTTTAAAAGTTTGTGTTATGGTTCTGGTGTGAAATAAAGCACAATAATTACATTTAAGACTGTTTCCCTTTTTTTAAGAAAAGTATCGAAAAATAATCGGAATCGCAATTCTTGACTTGGTATCGAAACCAAAATGTTGGTATCGTGACAACACTACTCCTGACAGTTAAACCTGATATTTAGTAGGTCTGTTAAGTATTGAATGCTGATAATTCTGACGTAATTTGGCCGGTCAAAGTTGTTTGGGCTCGGATAAAATTGCTCCGTTACTTTCGTTCCGTGTTACTTTCGTTCCGTGTTACTTTCGTCCGGTGTTACTTTCGTCCCGGCTCTCCCTACGTGTGTATGTGTGGTGTCAGTATGAGAGGATGACAGCGCGTCTAATTTTGATGTGGCCCAAGAGCCAATCACAATAATACCTGCGATGCAGTGAACCAATCACTTTTTGAGTGGGGGAAAACCTATGATTAAACACTACTATCCAGTGTTTCCCCTACCATTGTCTTGGAAGGGCGCTGCACCCCGCCAACGGAGCCCCGCGCCCCCCCCTGAAATTCAAGGTGTTTAAAAAATATATATAATTTTTTTTTAAATATATCGCACCAAATTGCAAATAATCTATAACTACTGTCACTTTTCACATTGAACATGTGCTCTTTTATTAAATAAACTAAACGCTTTCATTTGAAGTTGTGAGTTTAGTGTTTTTTGACCCTAAGAAACACTGATGCATTAATCAATAACAATAATCCACAGCTCCTCTCTCTGCTCCAGAGGATTTAAAAAATATATATCCAATGCCACAAAAATGCACCAGTGACGTGGTTGAAATCTTGTCTCCAGAAAACAAAAAACTGAAACAAGCGGTATCAGTGACTGTGTGTTTGATGTGGCTCTTTGCAGTAACATAGAAAAAATGTGGCTCTTAACCTCTGACTGGTTGGCCACCCCTGATCTAGTGTAATATTAGAACTTACGTTTCCGGGAGCTGTTGATAACACTATACTGGTCAAAGGCAAGAGGTCATTAATTTTGTTTCTAAGAGTAACAATTTTATCGTTAAAAAAGCACATAAAATCATTACTACTGAGTGCTATGGGAATAGAAGGCTCAATCGAGCTGTGGCTTTCTGTCAGCCTGGCTACAGTGCTGAAAAGAAATCTTGCATTATTCTTATTCTCATCTATTAATGAAGAGTAGTAAGCTGCTCTCGCTTTACGCAGTGCTTTCTTATATTCATTGAGAGTAATATGCCAAATTAAACGAGATTCTTCAAGTTTAGTGGAACGCCATATCCTTTCAAGTTGTCTCGACTTTTGCTTTATTTTGCGGGTTTCGGCATTATGCCATGGAGCTAATCTATGTTGTTTTATTTTCTTCTTTTTCAAAGGAGCAACAGAGTCTAATTTTATATAAATGATTTGCTGTGGCCAATTGTTTTCATTGCATTTACAGACCCGTGTAAATCTCTGATACCACCCAATGAATGCATTGACTTGCTTGTAGAACCAGCTACACAAAACAGATAGCAACACCTATACAAACTATTTTTAAAAAAAGGGGCTACTGTATCGACCTATATAAAGTATATACATTTTTTTTTTTTTTTTTAAATACCAAAAATATCTTGCATTTTAGCCATGCCTCATTTCGCTCCATTTGCTTTTTCCAGCGCTGTTTTTGCAGGGGGCTGATTCTGTGAGCTGCAGCTGACCACGCCCCCCTGCAGGAGAGGGGAGCGTGCTCTGAGATCAGCTGCTGGGCGATCTGTAGAGGGGGAGGAAAAGAGATCTCCGTCCTCCGTGTTTTATTCTTATAGAAGTAAGAAGAGAAGTAATGGGGCAGAAACCCTCCTTTTTACGCAGCGGTCCAGACATAGACATCAAACGGCGACACATATTCAGTTGCCAGTTCCTTTGGCATTAGGGCAGGGATATCTAGATACTTCCCAAGGTCTGACATCATGAAGTGTGCTACTTTTAAAGCAAGCAACGATGTTTTCAAATCTGTAATCAAAAAGCTCCTCAAAAACACTATCGAAGCAGTTCCTGCCGTTGCTACGTTAGTTCAAACGGTAACAACGGACTACTTTTCTTAGCGGATGCTTGTCAATTTAAATCAATACATAAAACAATTTTTTAAGTCAATAAAATCATTTTCTAAATCCATAAAAGCATTTCAATTAATATTGGGAGTCATGTCGTTACTTTGTTGAGAATGTGGCCATGTGTAATAAGCGGGATGATGTGCACATTGCATAATGTGCACATCATGCCGATCTAGATCCCTCCGCAAAAAAAACGGCTCGTTCGCGGGCAAGAGCCGGCTCCCGTCGTTCACTTAAAAGAGCCTTGGTCTGGTTTGTTTAGAAAAAAACAGAAAAAAATCGAGGTTTAAATCGAAAATTGTCCATTAGTTAGAAAAAAATCGCGATTTTATTTTTAGGCCAAATCGCCCAGCCCTACTTCACATAATAAAATACACAATGGCTGTAGCCTGATTATATGCTTTAGGAGCTGTTGGTGTGTATGGTACAGTGTGTAGGTGTGTGTTGTACAGTGCGTAGATGCAGCGGACAGACAGGTCTCAGTTGGTTTGGTGTCCTCTGCTTACTTTTAATACTTGTAAATAAAACTTTTGGCCCGTAATTTATTTCCCTCATTGTAGCGACCAGAGAGGGGGGGGGGGGGATATATCCAGTCTCTGATAGTGTTACGTTATTATGAGAGTGCTCTGTTTGATTCTGAAATGGTATATATTTATATATGTGTGTGTGTGTGTGTGTGTTTGTGTGTGTGTGTGGTGTGTGTGTGTGTGTGTGTGTGTGTGTGTGTGTGTGTGTGTGTGTGTGTGTGTGTGTGTGTGTGTGTGTGTGTGTGTGTGTGTGTGTGTGTGTGTGTGTGTGTGTGTGTGTGTGTGTGTGTGTGTGTGTGTGTGTCTGTATGTATGTATGTGTGTGTCCGCATCTGTAGCCTGTTATTGTCTCATTATACCGCACGGTGAATTAATTCAAAGTAAATATATAAGTGGTCATGAACACATCTGTCCATCTGTGCCTCCTGTCATCATTAATGGACGTCTCTTTAAAATGACCGCTCAGAGGAGAGGAGTTCTCATTTCTCTAACCGCCTGCTGCTTCCCCTCCTCTCTCCTCGGTTGCCCTCCTCGACTCCTCCGTTCGCATCTCCTGTGGGCGGGACTAAGTCTCGAGGATAGGAGTCGAGGAGGGGAGTTAGAGAAATTAGAAAGGGTCCTGCACTCTACACAATTATTCTCCTGTGTATTTGTTCCTGTAGTGACACTGGAGGACACTAATGATACTGCAGTCAAGTGTGCCTAAAAACTAAAATTAACTAATTAATTTGAAATCCACTCCATTTGAAACTCTCCCTCTGTCAAATTGGTTTCACTGATCTGAAAAAAAAACATGGAAGTCTCTGTGGCGCAATTGGTTAGCGCGTTCGGCTGTTAACCGAAAGGTTGGTGGTTCAAGCCCACCCAGGGACGACATATTTTGAACTTCATATTTTTAAGAATGTTATGGAAATGAGTGTCTGTATCTCAAAGGTCCCATGTCATGGCCATTTCTATTGATCATAATTCCATTGTTTGATCATAATTCCATTGTTGAGGTCTACTAAAATAGATTTATATTGTGCAATTTTACAAAATCTCATTGGTTTCTCATACAGCATCTCTGTATAGAGTGGCGAAGTCCCTCCCCTTCCGGTGGACCTCCATGGGACCTTATTTCGGAAAAATTATGTATTGAAGTCAATGGAGAGAGAGATTATCTTTCGATCCCGTTTGAATTGTGCCACGAATTACACATAGATGTTTGTCAATTTAAAAGATCATTTTGCCAGTCAAAAAAAAAAATGTGTCGTAAAACTGTGAAGTAACACATTTGTTTGTGTGAAACGCTCAATGAACTACAGCTCCGGTCTCGCACAACAACACACGTCACCAAGATGGCCGTCACTACTGTCTTGCTAAACAAGGGATACCCTCACTATCACCCAGAGGTGGGACCAAGTCATTGTTTTGCAAGTCAGAGTCAAGTCTCAAGTCTTTGCGCTCAAGTCCGAGTCAAGTCTCAAGTCTTTGCGCTCAAGTCCGAGTCAAGTCTCAATTCTTTGCGCTCAAGTCCGAGTCAAGTCTCAATTATTTGCGCTCAAGTCAGAGTCAAGTCTCAAGTCTTTGCGCTCAAGTCCGAGTCAAGTCTCAAGTCTTTGCGCTCAAGTCCGAGTCAAGTCTCAAGTCCTACACTTTGACAAAACGAGTCTTAAACAAGTCATTATGTGCTTTTCACCAAATGTAATGACATCAATCAACAGAATAATACTTAATAATCAAACCATTCTTTATTAGTCACATTAATAATTTAATAATCAATTTTCTCTCTGCTGGTAAAGTAACGTGTTTTTTTCTAATTTAAGAGGGATCAGAAAGGTAAGGCTACCGTGACGGTTTGATTCAGAAGGAGTTTAATGTATAAGATCCCTGATGTTGAGGTAACCAGAATGTTTATTTCCACTGTGTACAACATGTTATAAGGGACCCACAATCTATCTTTATGCAAGGGATAATGTGCAGCGAGGCGGTCTCTATGGGGAAGAGAACACCTGCATCTAGATCCCTCTGCAGGTGGTACTTTAACTATATTTTGATGATAATACTTTTCTACTTTTACTTGTAACATTTTGAATGCAGGACTTTTTATTGTAACCGAGTATTCCTACACTCTGGTACTTTTGTACTCAAGTACAAGATCTGAACTTCTCCCACCTCTGACAATAAATCCTGAGTAGTTACCAAAAAAGGTTATTTTCATTTTACAAATCCTGCACTCAGCTTTGCTTTCTCCAATATCATTGAAAAGCAGCCAGATGCTGCTTCTTTTTTCGGTTTTTCGCTCATTTCTTGACTTTTTCCGACGCGCTTGCATTTAAATCCGTCTCCCCGTCGCTCTGTGCAGCTGGCCTGTACCACTACACCTGCTGTGCCCCCCACCCTTCTTTCACATAATGGTATGATCCTAGTGTGTCCTCGCATACTGTATGATTGGCCGCATGGTGGCCCAAGCTAAATAAAGTCCCGCCCCTGCCTGCAAGGATTCTCAGCAAGAGTAGGAGCGGCTGAAGATTCTGCTTTCCCCGACGGGAGTCTGCTCTTCTAGCGGCATCTCGCGATCGGCGTGTTGGAGACCTCTGAATTAAATGATCAAGTCACCTCAAGTCAGAAGGCTCAAGTCCAAGTCAAGTCCCGAGTCATTGGTGTTCAAGTCCAAGTCGAGTCGCAAGTGTTTTGTGATTTTGTCAAGTCGAGTCTCAAGTCATCAAATTGGTGACTCGAGTCTGACTATTAACTTCAAAAGTTGGGCATCGTGTGAGGAAGTGCTGCTCTGTCTCCACAGCAGTTCCTCCACATTGTTGGCATGATTGCTCGTGTTTTGGCAGCCATGTTTTCTTGTACCTGCCTGTTTCTATGGCCAGGCTGTGAGCACTCAGTCTGTACTTTGTCAACATCTTTCAGTGTTTAACATCAGTCACTGTGCTCAGGTAGGCTGCCACAGTGTACTGTCTTTTTAGGGCCAGATAGCATTGCATTTTACTTTTTGTTTGGGATTTAGTGTTACAATAAGTGAGGTAGTTTTTTGTGTGTTTTGTTATAATTTGGTTGACTCTACAGGGCTCGACAGTAACGGTTGCCATTGGCAACCGTTCAGAAAAAATGTCAACCACTTCTTGGCGGCAACCAGTTTTTAACATAAAGAAATAAGGACAGCAAACAGCAAAATGTGCACCCCAAAATAGATAAATGTTAATTATTTGTTGTATTAAGAGTGATATTTAATTATTGTTGTGACCGGAACCTGACACTTAAGTTGCACGTGCATTGGTGTGATTAGGGAGCCAGAAAGCGATGCACGTTTACTTGCGTGCGCGGTGCACTGTGTGTTTGTTTTACAAAAAATGGCGAAGCAAATTAAGTTGTTTGACTGTGCGGTAAAACGTTCGGCCAACCCGTCAACATCTCAAACGAATGTTCAAAGTGATTCAACTGATAAAGCGCAAGGTGAACCCGAACGAAAGCAAAGAGGACATGTGTAAAGTCTTGGGAGGCGAAATATGTACATTCTGCTCCGTTGTGCATTCACTTCCGGTAAAAGTACCTTCTAAAATAAGAGTCCCGATCTTATTACTACCAAAATAAAAGTGCTAAACGAAACTTTACCATAGGAAAATATTGGCATACAAATATAATCACTTCTATAAAAAGGTAACACATTTGAAATATAGTTAGACATATTAAAGGTAATTTACAGCATTAATAATTCATATCTAATTGTTAACTGTGAATGGTTTTCTATGGTGGGGGTCAGCACAAAGGTCAAGAAAACCCACATTTGAAAGGGAGACAACGGATGACCAAGAAACTAGTGATCCGTGGAGAACATGACAACAGCTGCACTACTGGTGTTTTGTATACCAGCAATTGAGGGACAAGTTTACTACCACTTAAGTTTCAAATAATTGTGTTAATTACTTATTGTAAAGCATTTGAACATTCTTTTGTGTCACATGTTCATCATTAAGTTGATGTATAACTGTATAGTATCTTAATTATTTAAAATATAAGGTGACTAAAAATGGCAACCGTATTTTCAGTTTTGGCAACCAAAAGCTGATGCCTGGTTGCCAGCCTGGCAACCACTTTTAAAAGTTAGCGTTGAGCCCTGCTCTAATAGTTGAGGGCTCAGACTGGTCCTGAGGCAGAACACAGTGTGAGCCGGTTTGTGAACAGAATGTCAGGACCAGCTGAGAGAGGGGACTCTTTCCCTTGTTCATCTCTTGATGCTGCAGGGCTTTGTGGTGGTAGGAGTGGGGGTCACTTTCTTTTAGATGTAGCCAATATTTCATTGATCGTTTCTGGATTTGTATTAATAATGGAAATGTGCCTAATTCCGCTCTGCAGGCGTTGTTAGTTGTTCTCCTGTGAACCTGTAGGATGCGTTTGCAAAACTCATTGTGAGCATTTTCTATTGGATGATTTTCCCATTTGTCAAATGTTTGGTTTGTTTGTGGGCCCCACACTTCGCTTCCATAGAGTAGGATGGGTTGTATTACTGATTGAAGTCATTTAAGCCAAATTAAAATTGGAATTTGAATGTGAATGTGTCTTTTTATTGCATAAAATGCCCTGCGTGCTGATCAGCTTCCAGTGGAACTTATTTTCAGGCCTAAATAATTATATTCTGAGCAATTTTCTATTGTATGTGTCCCAATTGTAAAGTCAATATTGTTTGCCTGACTTCTGGATCTTTTTTGAAATATCATTGTTTTTGTCTTTTTTATGTTGATTGCCATGGCCCAGGTCTGACAGTAACAGTATATTTAAATTTAAATATTTTTGTCGGGCTTAACAGGCTTAAATCATCTGCATACAGCAGGAATTTGATCTCTGTTTTGTGAAGTGTGAGCCCAGGTGCTGTGGACTGTTCGTTAATGTAGACCAGGGGTCGGCAACCTTTTTGATATGACGTGCCATTTAAAAAAAAAAATTGTTATCAGCGTGCCAACGGTCGAGAATTATCAAGGGGGGGGGATTGAGGAGCTTGACGCTCGTGAACTATCAGCAGGAGGGCGGGGGGAGCCTCGCTGCGAGGACGCAGTGTGTGGACCTGTCAGTGCAACTTACATGATGCCGAATTTAACAAACACATTTAAATAATTGGTTTAAACGGCATAATAATAAGGACGATCGTCCGTTCTGTGATTCTCCAGAACACACATGTTATGATATTAGGGTCATGCAGAGTGAGATGAGATCGATGTCCCTTTAAGAGAGAGAGAGAGGGGTGTGGCGTGTGCATGTGTGTGGATGGTAGAGCGACAGTGAGGGAGCATGTGTATGTTTCTGGAAGTGAAACGAGGAAGCAGAAAAACAGAGGTCTGTGATGTATTTTGTGAAACAGAAGAACAGCTAAATAAATAGAACGGCCTCCCAAGAAGAGCTCGCCTCTCTCCAGTCATTTAAGCTATGTGGGTTATTGAACCTGAAGCTTGTTGCTTCTGCCCTCCTCGACTACGGTCTGGGAGCCGACAGGAAAGTTCAACACACAGATGGCCAGTCCGCCCATTTGTAGCATATTATTTCGATGAGAGATGAACAGATCGCCACTGGGCTTTCAACTAAATACACAGCCACGCAAAAACTGCGGCATGTGTACAGCTCCTTATGGGAACTGCAACTTTCCTCTGTTGTGAAACGATCAGCACTGCACCCCGGAGGAAAGCGGCAGAAAGTCGCCTGGAGTTAAAGAGAGCGGGGCTGCGTTGGTGCATCGCTTCCTTCTGCAGGTAACGGGGAGACGCGTTCTGGCGGCGGTCTCGTTCAGGATCTGAAAATACAATTTAAATATTTTGCACACTTATTCCTAGTGTGCCACTGGTTACGGTGCCGCGTGCCAATGTTGGCACGCGTGCCAGGGGTTGCCGACCCCTGATGTAGACGTTGAACAGGGCCGGTGATAAACAGCATCCTTGTCTTACTCCCCGTTCCTGAGAAATGAAGGTTGTTCTTTTGTGTCCGATCTTGATGCTGCACATGTTGTTTGTGTACATAGATTTATTAGGTCAAATGTGTTTCCCCCTATACCGCTTTGAAGTAGTTTGTTGAATAGACCAACATGCCAAATCGAGTCAAATGCTTTTTGGAAATCAATGAAAAAAAAATATTTTTGCTTTTATTTTGATTAAAATATTTGTCAATTAGGGTGTGTGTTTGGGATGGTATTCACTCTGTCCTAAACGGCTTGTTGGAGCTCCTGACGCCCCCTCCCTATGAGCCCAGTGGCCGTCTTCGAGACAGCGAGACACAGCGAAACAATCCCGAACACACACAAACTCCCAGCCAGGCTGCGGGTGTGTGTGTGTTCGGGATAGTTTCGCTGTGTCTCGCTGTCTCACACACCGACTCACAGCCTCGCCGCGTCCCGCCGTCTCAGGAAGGAGAAATCGGCGGAGCTGCAGCTGAGAAAAGATTGTGTGTGTGTGAGGAAGTCCGCGGATTCGTCAATTTGGACCAATCCACGGACTTAACGTAACGGCTCCGCGGACGTAACGTAACGGCTCCACGCATTGGTCCATTTTGACCAATCCACGGAGGGGTCGTCGTTACGTCACTTGGTTCCCGGAAGAAAAAAATTGAAAAAGAAAATCTCCAACGAGGTGTTCTGGGTGTTCATAGACAGGTATTTTCTGTGTTAGAGTTTTACTTGCTACAGGGTGTACTTTGAGGGTTTGTGAATTAGCAGACCGTTTACATGCATACAAACCTTCATAACACACAAGGGGACGGGTAATAACCGGAAAAGCATGACATGGGACCTTTAAATAGGGAAAAAAACTATGGAGGACAGAACATGACTTAAAGTGGACCTATCATGCTATATTTTAAAAATATATTGTACGGCCATACCTATATAAAACATGTCTGTGAAGTTTTTATTTCGAAATACCAAACAGATCATGCATTTCAGCCATGCCTCATTTCGCTCTATTTGCTCTATTCCAGCTCTGTTTTTGCAAGGGCTGATTCTGTGACGTAGCTTTAATGCAAATTAGCTGCAGCTGACCACGCCCCCCTGCAGAAGAGGGGCGCGAGGCACGGCCCCGGCACGAGCATCATGTTACCATGCTTGCTGTGAATACGAGAGGCAATCTGCATATACTTTACCCATCAAACATGAATAATCATGACACATTTTATATAAACTGTCGGAACTTTATTGTGAAAATCAACGGTTCATTGAACCCATAAAAAATAACAGAAAAACAACACAGCCGTTAGCTCTTAGCACTCAGAGCTCACAGCTCTTCATATCTGTTCAGAAACTAGACAAAAGTTAAACAAGTACAAACCACAGACTGCCTGTGTCATGGCGAATACAGTCGCTGCTTTATTTATGTCTGTAGGCCGTTGTTGTGAGTGTGGACGGTCGGAGCATATATAACGTTAGCTTAGCCAAGCTCCATTTGCAAAACACGCATTTTAAAAGGTGTTTCTCTGCCGTGTGTCTGCAGACTTGTCAAAGCATTAATTCATGGTTTTTACTAACCGGTATCAGTATGTTGTTACTTCGGCATCATTTGGAAATGTGTATTACAATTAAATCACGGTCAAATATGTTCATCTTGTTGTAGTTGTAGCCCCCTTGCCAGCGATTCTCTCTCTAGTTTAGCATACTCAGCTCGACTCAGCCTGGTTGTTCCTGGCCCTAGAACCACGATTTTATGGGGCAAGAAAAACTGTGAATTAGGACCCGCTAGCTGGTACTAGGCCAAGTGGAAACGCAACCAAAAACGGGCCCCGCACGGCTCGGCACGCTTAAAGCGAGCTACCCGCTGCAGTGGAAACGCGCCAAAAAACATTTCTTACAGACAGGCCTCGTGGTGTCCGTAGGCTTGCCCTCAATGTCAGAGATATAGCTAAAATACTTCCAAATTTCGCTTCTGGCGTCTTTTTTGTCAACAAGCCGAGATTAGGGGCGCGACAACTAATCGACTTAATCGATTAAAATCGATGACCAAATTAGTTGCCAACTAATTCAGTCGTCGATTCGTCTGTGACGTCATCACGTGTGTTTTACACGCCGTTAAGCTCCAACGTTATTGGTCTTTTTATCGGTACTGGAGACATTTAAAATATATAGGTCATGTATTATTGCTACATAAGCATTATATCGCAGTCTTAGTGTCGCCAACTCGTTTCTAATATGCAAAAAGACAAAAACAATGCGTCTATGATGTATTTTCGATCTTTCCAATCCAGACGAGATCTCTCTCTTCCCCGTCTGTGTGCGAAGGGGCGGGGCAGTTTACACACACTTCTACATGCAGCAACACACGGCGGGGATGGCGGAGAGAAGCGCTCCAAGGTGTGGTTAAATGTTACCCGTCTTGAGGCGGACAATTCTCGTTGCCAATAGTGCAATAAGAGTTTAGCATGTAAGGGCGGTAACACGAGCAAGTTGTCTAAACATTTAGCAAAAGTGCTCCACATTCAGACGGAGGAATGCACCGGGTTCCACTGTCTTTCTAGTAGCTCTGTAGCCCCATCCACGAGTAACATCAGGTGTTATGTATGCTAGCAGCAACACACGGAGTTAACTACATGATACAAACATGGATTAATGATTAGAGGTAACTGAGTTATTTATTTTGTTAAAGTTTCAGCTATTCTGTTTACAGTTCTGTCATCAGATTATTTAATATGATTTGTTAAAACATTGTTGTTTCTTTTGATGTGAAATATTATTTATTTAATTTAAATAAAAAGCAATGTTAATTTTGTTCACAATTTGTTAAGTTAATTTAATAATATATGTATTTTTTAATCAAGTATTCATCTTTAATGTCTTCATCTTTAGTTTCCACATGCCTAAAACAACCTCAAGCTACATCTAAAAGTTGATGGCTAAATAAGAGCGTTTGAGAAATTGTGCAAGGCATACAGTAATAGTCCGAATAGTCGATTAATCGTTTAATTAATCGATAGATTAATCGATTATCAAATTAGTCATTTGTTGCAGCCCTAGCCGAGATGCAGCGGCAGTTGAACTCTCACTTGCAGCCATGCTTCTCGTTTTCTCACATGCTCTGGCAGCTAGCGCGTGGCTGAGAGAGGGGAGGCACTTAGAGCGTGCTTGAGAGGGGAGGGACTGCAGGCACGGCTGCAGTGCAGGGAGTGGAAGCAGAGCGCTGAACAAACACGACTCTTATTAAAACGGCGCTTTCTCACCGGAGTACTTTTCCCCGTCATTCTTAAAGTACCAATACTAATGAAACGGACAGTGGCGGCTGGTGGAAAATATTTTTGGTGGGGCTTTTGATATAGTGGAGAAATGACCCCTTAAATTAGGACTTCTGGTGATGTAATGGCGCGTTTCCAGTGCAGCGCGGAGCTTGCTTTAATGCTGCGTTCAGACCGGACGCGATGCGAATATTCGCTTATTTCTAAACTCTCCTATCGCATCGCTCTAGTCGCTCGAGTTTACCCCGGCTGCCAGCTGTGTTTACTCGCATCATTCAAACAAGACGCGCTGGCTCGGGAGCTACAACTACAACAAAATGAACATATTTTACCGTGATTAAATTGTAATACACGTTTCTAAATGATGCCGACGTAACAACATACTGATACCGGTTAGTAAAAACCATGAATGAATGCTTTGACAAGTCTGAAGAAAGACGGCAGGCGAAAAACCTTTTAGAATGCTTGTTTTCTGAATGGAGCTGTGGTTTGTACTTGTTTAACTTGTGTCTAGTTTCTGAACAGATCGTATCTGTCCCCGGCTGTTTGAAGAGCAAGCATGGGAAACAAAAGATAGTATTTACCTGTTTGCATCGTTTGCATCCAGCTAGCCTCGTTGATACGTTTTGTCTTTTTCACGAGCTTGCTGTGATATATACAAATCGGGTTGGTCCGGTCCAAGGTCTTTAAGTATCAATTTATCTCCCAAACTTCTTCTTTGGAAAGGATTGGAGAGTAGCTCTTGCACGGAATTGGGTGCGGACCGAGGTCCGGCGACTCCACCTGCACACCATTCTAATTACTGCGTCACCTTGGTCACTCACGAGTCTAAAAAACAACTCACGTCACGTAAGCAACGTGGGCGCCAACGTGAGCGCCCTCGTGACCAAAATATTTGACGGCGCTGATTGGCTGAAATTATGTTTCGGCGGCACAGTTTACTATTGAGACTTTTGCAACGTGCTGGTTGCTGCTGTTTGTCTCGGGGGCTCCGCCCGGTAATGATAAACTAATGCCATGGGCAAGGCCAGGCAGGAAACATGTGACTTATCAGCAGTGTTGTGCTAGTTACTGAAAACCAGTAACTAGTTACCATTACTAGTTACTTCATTTCAAAAGTAACTCAGTTACTTTACTAGTTACTTAAACCCAAAAGTAATGCGTTACTGTGAAAAGTAACGTTTTAGTTACTTGAAAAAAGGGCTCCCATTAATGCCCTTATAGCCTTCATTTCAGTACTGTTATTGCATTGGAGAATAATACAATCTGTTGATCAACTTGACATGCATTATATGCAATCTGGATTGCATCGATATTAGCTGGCTTTCCATTTTTGTATATTCTTTCTCCAGGTAGTTGGAAAAAGTTTTCCGTCCCATATGCCGTGTGCCGCCCGGACATGCTATCATGCTAACTAGCTCCCTGAAAGCGGGTGACTCCACTGTAGCAATAGCCTGCATGTGTTCTACAACATACCGTGCAATGGCTTTATCGACTTTTCCCTGGCTAGCAGTCCCTTGGTTAAAATCCAGCCGCTGTTGCTTAGGTGGAGGTGGAGTGGCGTCGGCTGAGTCTCTGTGGTCTTAGCTACTAGCTTCGTCCCAGCATGTTGTTTTTGCATTTGTTTTAAGAGATTTGAATTACTGGTTTGGGCAGTAGATAGGATCTTTGACCCGCCAGGACACAACTTACATTTAACAGAAACTTTCTTTTCTTTGTGCTCGACAAAAGTGAAATAGTGAGAATATCTCCAGGTGGAGAAACTAGACTTGAGCTCCGCTGCCGCCATGATAGTCTTGTTAGTAAACAACACAAACACGCCCACAGCCCGTCTCCGCATGTGACACAGGAAGTATCTAAGTACATTTACTCAAGTACTGTACTTAAGTACAGTTCTCATCTCTGTTCGCCTGGCTGTTGACTATATAAAAAAAACTAACGGAGTAACGCACCATGTAGTAACGGTAACGGAGTTACTGAATTTAAAAAGTAATGCGTTAGAGTACTAGTTACTGCCAAAAATAACGGCGTTACAGTAACGCGTTACTTGTAATGCGTTAGTCCCAACACTGCTTATCAGTAACTTTAGACATCGTAACACAATTTTAAACGAGATTTTATTGTAGATTATATATTTTACTGATACCAATTGTATGATATTTACCTTGTTCATTAAAAATAAAAATATAAAATATATATTTTTTTTAAATATATATATATATATATATTTTTTTTTTTATTTTAATGTGGGAAGAGGTGGGGCGGCGCCCCTAGCGCCCCTATGGGTCGGCCGCCACTGGAAACGGAGGAATCGTAAGGTTTTTAACGGCAGGGTATCGCGGTACCTTTCAAGTATCGGTACACCGTGCAACACTAATGCAGAATCTATCATCTATCATCACAGGTTTTCCGCTGGTACACTGTAAAAACGCAAACTTAAAATTGTTGGCCTGAAAATAATTTGTTTGTAAAGTGAACAAAAAATATTGAATTGAGTTGCTTACTACATTAAAGTAGTTCTCTCGACTATCTTTATTATGTTGCTTGTTTAAAGTGTGTGTCATTTAATAAATTCAGTTGGCAAAACTTAAAAATCCAAGGTTAGAGTTCAAACTAAGTTCTTTGTGTATGCTTCGAGATATGAACGGGGTCTCCAACAGAAATCTGCAGGGGTTTCTACAGTATTTCGCCTTTACATGTTCGGCAGTGGCACTCTGCTGTTCTCAACGGGACTGATCATCCTCAAGGTGAGCACTTTGTTTGAATGTTGTATTGAAATTATGAATATAGAAAATGACTAATTTAAAGTGTAACATTAATTGATTGCGAATTATTTAGTTGATTGTTAGTGAATTATCAGTTAATGTGGCACTAGATTTTAGTTTGTGGCACATTAGCCGAGTTTAACATTAGCTAGCTAACGCTTCTCTTCAACAGGAAAAATGTTTTAGAAACGTTTATCATGTCTGGCCCTAGACAAGTGTAGCCAGAAACGTGGTTAGCTTAGCACATACAAGTTGAATATCAGTGGCAGAAAAATATAACTATGAATGGGGGTTTTAGCAATATTCTGGCAACCCGTCTCTCGGCCAGCATTGAGGACATGCGGGTTCCTATTATACATCCATGCATGCGGGTCTGTCAGGTCAAGCCTGGCGTGAGAAAGGAAACCGAACGTTAAACTGTTTTATGGCCAGAATATATGGTAAAAGACGGACTGCATAATTAAGGGAGGATTACCGTGAGTTAACGATCAACTAGAATGTAATGTGTGCGAGGGAATCAACCGTTTAAGAGCACGATATCAGCAAACATGTTTTCACCGTAGCTCCAACGATATTATTTTAAATGTTAATGTGAAATGTTAAACAACATTTAAGGTTAAACGTGTTACAGCTTCATAGATCGACATGTCTGATAGGTGGTAACAGTCATTTCTCTGTCCCCGTCAGTGCAGCAGACCGACGGAGACGAGACGACGGAGTGTGTTGAAGCGGCCTATATGAACAACTACAATCCCCGGTTCAGGTGGCGACTGGCGCGCTAACGGAGCTCCAGGAGGGAAAACCTTTGCGACGCTGAGGTTTGGCTGATTTGCAAAGGTATGCTAACATGGACGTGTGTTGTCTGCCACATGGTCGGCTTTTAGCTTGAAAAATATACGATGCATATTAGCGTTAGCATAGGACAGTAAGAAAGGTACTACTTATTACTGCAAGAGCAGCTAGTGGTAAGGACCTCGGACAACTTAAATGTAAAACATGCTATTGAGACATGTGCCGTCAGTTTGAGGCGTGATTGAAGGTCATTCCAAGACCAAGGACCACAATAAAAAAGACTCCTTTTCCCAGCCTCAGTCCGCACAGTAGGAACCTGGAACCGTATCCAGGCACTGGATCTGAGGTTGTAAGAGTCACAAACTGGAGCAAATCTGGCAAGTTTAGTGTTTTATTCCGTTATAACAAAATAGCAATAAACAACGGTTTCCTTTTTAATGCCATTCTTAAATAAATGCAACAAGCTGTAGTTTTTGTAGACTGTAAATACACCAACTATATCTTTAGTTTATGATTTGTGTTATCAAATGTGTTCTGCGGCTACAGATATTTATTTTTTGTGGAAATGGGGCTGAAATGGGGCTCTTGTGATAGTAAAGGTTGCAGACCCACCATATATATCATACACAGTTTGTGTATATCTATGTATTGCAGCAAAAAACTGTGAAAGGTAAATTGACCATTTTGGCTTTTTAATTCTAATTACAGATATCATATGAAATGCAAATATTGTGATTTCGTCAGCTCAAGTCATGAGTGTACTGAGGCACCATCGACTTCGGCAAGGAAGAGGAAATCACTGGCCCTGTGCCTACACCGACTGTGTCTGCACCTTCAGAACCTATAGGGGCATTGAGGTCACACCTCACCAGATCCCACTGCAAGACTGCACCAAGGCAAGACACCTGCACCTTTTTTTGTGAGCTATGTGACTTCAGAGAAAAGTGTATTCTAAATGGATTAAGTTTTTTTTTATGATACAGTGATTAACAATATAAAGTAATTGTAGTGGCCATTTCCATTATTCACAGGTGAGTTGTGGGAGTGATCTTACGCAGAGATTACAGTTTAGTTTGACTTTTATTCTCTTGAGTTGTACAGTACCAGTTTTTCAAAATAGTACATTACCCTTAAGCCAAACTAAATAAACTGAAATGCCAACATCAATATAAATGGCTTCTACAGTAATTCTGAAAGGACTACAAACTGTCATTCATTGTATTAATGCTTTTGTTTTTATGCTATTTTTGTGTACCACAGATTTGCTATGAGTTCCTTCGAATCACTACCAAGGACCTGTTTGGGACATTTACAGCAGCCTTGGATGAATACTGTCCTCGACTGATAAAGCTGTATAGAGCCAGGAAAGGAGCCTTCGGACAAGGGATGGAAAACCTATTGGATTCTCTTGATGAACAGGTAGCTTTTGTCTTTAATGTCGTAATGATAATTTACAATATTCTTAAAGAGAACAAACAGGTGCATCTCAATAAATTAGAATATCGTGTAAAAGTTGAATAATTTCAGTAATTCTATTTGAAGAGTGAAACTTATATTTTATATAGGTGCATTAGACACAAAATGAATTATTTAAAGCATTTATTTGTTTTAATCTGGATGACTACAGTTTACACCTTTTTTATAACCCAAAATGCAGTATCACATAATTAGAACATTTCACCAGACACATTTTGAGACAAATGACTCGAAGAATCTTTGATTTTGAATGTGAAGTTTTCTGTTGCCTCAAAAATGCACTTCTCGTAACTCAAGAATAGATGTGAAAGTTATTAAAAAGGTTCAAATCCATTTATATCTAAAAGGGGTGTCCTATCTTGTAAAAGCATCATATGTTGGTACTTACTTCACTTTTACCTCATCAACAAAGTTGACATAAGTCCTGTTTAATAATTCAATCTCTCTTCCGGTTCAAACAACTATTGCAAAGTTCTTTAGTTCAGAGAAGACTTGCCGTTTTAAATAAATCACAAATGGATCCTGACTTCTGAGATTCTGAAATGTCCATTTAATCACTCATTTTAACCATAAATCCTAATGCTCTGTTTTTCTGATTTACAGACATCTGACATTGCACAGCAACGAATGAGAATGTGTCTGGAAGGTCTGCCCTTATTTGTCCGTGACAAGCTCTTCCTAAAATGCCTGGTGTGTACAGTATGGTTGTCCATTAATCATAAGTCTACATTTAATGTCATACAAGTGCAGTTATTAAGTTTTCCTATAATCATAGATAAATCTGTTTTTGAAGATGAAGCCCGATTCTCAGGATAAATACTAGACCTGCTACATAACTACTAGTGAACTAGTTGTACAACAGAACAGTTAACATTTTCACAGTAATTATTGTGTCATTGCTGAGCAATCAAACCAGTGTTTTATTTGCAGTTATATAATATCCTTATTTGCAGTGGTGTAGTGGGGATTTTTTTACTGGGGGGACGCTATTTTAATTAGGTCATCCCAAACAATGCCACACAAGTGCGCATGCGCGCAGTGCACTCACAAAACGGGCAGACAGGTCCACAGAAACTACCGGTATGCTTAGTCCTACTTTAGTTACTGTACTGCAAAAAGCAGACGGCGCTGCGCTCAACACACACAGACTCAAAACCATGGACACACAGGCACATAAGTTACATAAACAATTTATAGGCCTAAATTGCACAAGCTACAGTATTGCAACTAAGCAGACAGTGCTGCTTCTCTCTCTATCTCTCCACTTTCAAAATCTATTTAAAACTCATAACAAACAAACAAAATGTCCAAAGTTGTCCTGAAATTAACTTATTAAATAAACACAACGAAAAATATAGCCATACTTATGCAAACAACATTGAATCTGGACTTGACATTATTCTGATTATAATTGCAAATAAGCAGACAGCGCTGCCACACACACACACACACACACACACACACACACACACACACACACACACACACACACACACACACACACCTTGGGTTTTGAAGACTGATAAATCCGAAATGGATGAACAAACTTTGCAGCCCAGTTTCCCAGCTTTGCAGTCTATCCACGGGTAGCCTCTTGTTTCCTCCGCCACATCTCCTCCGTCCATACCTCTGGGAAAGGTGAGCTTGAGCTAGCTAGAGGAACGTTGCTAGCGCAGATAACGTGCACGTTAGCTAGCATTATCCACGTCTTTAGGCGGCTCTTCTGATGATGTATTACTAGCAGCTTCACTTGTAGCTTCGGTGCTGCTAGCCTCTTTCTTCTTGTGAATTATATTCTTTTTAGAAAAGAAGTCAAGTAAAACATGTTAGCCTGCCATTATAGAGCTTTTTCGTTAGTGTTCTTGAGGGAAAGAGCTGCCGCAAAATCGGCGAGCTGGCGTGATGATGATGAATCATACTTTTTTAAGGAAATCGTTTTTATGTTTTATTATAATTACTGTGAAATGTATTATGTTTTCGTCATTATTACAACAAATACACACTTGCAACTGATAACACTGGCAATGATTTTATATTTATTAGACTTAAAAAAAAGATCATGCTCCAAACAAGTGGGGGTACGGCTACCCCCGCGTCCAACGCCCACTACACCACTGGTTATTTGGTAAATAATAATTGCTTATCTGCTTTCTACATGCAGGACACTGATCCGGAAGAAAAGCAGACTGCTGGTGTCAAGATGGGAGTCCTCACTGTTCTCGTAGATGATGGTGGACCTACCCCGTCTCAAATGGTCAACAGTATTGCTGTTGTCTTGGAAGAGACAATTGTACTCTCGGATCTACCAGACATCCCAACTGCATTTGTCTACCTTTTTGGTCTACTCTATGCCCTGAACATTGAGTTTCCAAAAGAACACAAGTACACTTTTGAGACTGTTCAGCACATCTTCATGGGACTTTCCACCAGTTGCTCACAGCGGATCAGGAGTTTGAAAACAAAGCTCTTAATCTAAGTGAGCATTGGCAAATTCAAAAACGGATTCACAAGATGTCCCCATTTCATTTTCCTGCCTTCACCGCTGTTCAGTTCCCAAAACCAAACTAACCCACTAACTAACCCAAATAACCCAAGTTCTTTATCTTTACAGATAAAATGTTAACTAGTGACATGAACATCTTGCTACATTTTCAAAGACATGTTCTCACTCTTAAGGCACAAGCACCTTTTTTCTCTAACATTATTTCACATTTTTCTCAAGCTGGCTTGCATACTCGTTGTTGTAATATTGCAAGGACTAGTTAGTAGTTACTGCCACAATTGTTGTCTTGCAGCTGGTGTTTTTTGTATAAAGAGCCATATGAGTAGTGGAAGAGTTGGAAATGGTGTGGTCCCTCAGAGTTGTGTTGGGAGAAATCACTGGCTGTTTACATGCCGTTTTACAGATTGTTCATTTTCGTTATTAAACACTAACTTTGGCATATAACTTTGCCATTTGTTATTCCATAGCTGCTATTGTTTTGACAGCAGGCTTATTCAAAGGGTGGTTTGCACATTTTTATGGAACCCTAGCCTTATGGAAGACTTTTTGTGATGGTGTATTTTCAATGTTGTTACACATATTCAGTATAATTGGAAATCTTTGTTTTTTACAGTATTTTTATAACAGAAGTTTGTAATAAAAATCTGAAGTTTGTATATGTTTGATACATTTTCTGAAACAAAAATATTAACTTTGCACAACTTTCACTTAATGGAATTGTTAGTATGTAGTACTCAAAATAAGAAGTTTCTATACATATGAAAGGTACATTTTCTAGACCAAAAATAATAACTTTGCACAACTTTCACTTAATGGAATTCTTTGTATGTGGAACTCAAAGTTAGAAGTTTTTAAACGTATGAAAGATACATTTTCCAAACCAAAGATAATAAGTTAGCACAACCTTTACTTATTTAAAATGTTAAGTATGCAGAACTCAAAACTTGAAGTTGTACAAAATTTGAATGAGTTGTCTCGACAAAATATAATTAGTTGACTCAATTGAAAAGAGAAACTTAGAAATGTTAGTTGGCCTCAAAACTTAAAAATCTTGTGCAGCCTGTTGCCTTGACATTTTGAGTTGTCCTAACAGTGTAGTATGTGAGGTGCTGGCCTGTATAGAAGAAACATAGTTAGAACAAAATCATCTCAATTTAGTATTCAGGATGAGTAAATACTATTTGGATAATTATAATCTGAAATCCCAAAAGATGGGGGCTAACGCTGTCTATTTAGCAAAGCTGATGTGTTGGAGAGGGGCTGAACTCAGACAAACTGGAATTAGTGCTAGCCGTTAATTAGCCAAGTCCCATCAACGGAGCTGTGCAGCGTTGTGTTTTTCCCCCCTCCTTGCAACAATTGCGCACACATACACACACTGTTGTATCCTAACAGTCGTGCACACACTAGGGGTGTTGAAAATAATCGTTTCTACGATGCATTGCGATGCGGACGTGGACGATTCGGTCTCGATGCAGTGACGGAAGATAATCGATTATAGCGTAGTAACGTTGCTTCCTGATTTTCCGGCCGCGGCTTTACTATAACGTTTTTTTTTTCTGTCACTTTAATATCAAATCGGTCGGTGACGCAGAGATCAGGGAACAGACGTGACAGCGGCACAGCAACACCAAACACGGAGCAGTCTGCTTTATCCACCAACACAAGAACACCAGTCCAGAACCAACAGCAGAAGGACCCGCTCTGAATCACTCCGTGTCGCTGCGGCACAGGGATTTATGTTTTTCAAAAATAATCGCGTTACAATCATGTCAGGTTTTTGGTGGATTTAATTAAGTCTTGGATTGCAAAGTATGAATGTCCTCTAGCAATTTTCAGACGATATTACGTGTGTAAAGTTTGTGAAGGCAGTAGGAAAAAAGCTTCCGCGATCACCGTCTCCTCTCTGTTCCTCCAAACCCCGCCCCCTCCCTGAAAATAATGAGTGACAGGCTGATAGTGACCCGATAGAAACTTTATTATTCACTTAATCACTGAGATATGATTAAGCTAATTTAATCTCATACATTCATGGGATTTATGTAACAGTAAGACAGAATGTAAGTGTGCACCCACATGCACTATTTTAGTTTGTTATATGCTGTTGTAAATACTCCTGTTGTCTGCTGTGTTCAGACTCAAGTCCTGTGTGTGATGCCACATTCAGGACATTCAGTGTCCTTTTTTTAACAGAAGGCCGTTGCTAGAAGCTGCAGCTAGACTGCAGAAGCATTATTTTTTTGTTTTTGAGGATGGAACAACTTCACACACAGATATAGGGAGGCTAGACCTATACAATTCCTTTATTTTGGTTTATAAATTAATGTCAAGACATTTATGTTATTGATTTCTGAAGCACTTTCTAAATAATAAAAAAGAGAGTTCATATGTATTTACTGCATGTATGCATTGATGAAAAATAAGCCATGTGCAGTAATATAGAAAATTGAGGATGCAACGCATTGGTATGAATCGTGATGCATCGTGATGCATCGGGATATCGAATTGAATCGAATCGTTGACAGGATAATCGAATCGAATGAGAGACCAGTGAAGATGCACAGCCCTAGCACACACACACACATATGTACTGTATATTCATGTGCGCAAACAAGTAATAAAGACTGCTGAATCAAATCACGTCCCAATAGCGTAGCGTAGTTTAGCTTACAGATCGATTGATTGGTGATATTTAATAATTCTTACAGACTACAATCACAAAAGCTTTTACATATGACGTTGCAAAAAAAACGGCACTTGCCTACAGAAGATTACGTTTGTTATTATAACTTACTCAATATGATTTTAGAGGATAAAAAATACTAATAAATAGGAGAATAAATACTTGTGTTATCGGGTAGGGCGTGGCTTTACAGCCTTCACACAGATCGCCATTATAGCAGTATGTCTGAACAGGTTAGCAAATGCCTGATAGTTTAAATAGAAAAGACTGCAGAGCTTACAAAATGAAATAAAATGTTACAAAACCATATAAACACCCAACCGATTACTGTTTGGGTTTGATATGGCGAAGCTACATGCTACAAGCTACATGCTACAGATAACTTTATCAGGAAAAACACCGCTAAATAAAAAGGAATGCAAATATTAACATGGAAAAACGTACAGCTTCCAATCCATCCCGGAGGGTTGGTATTGATCCAGTTTGTAGCCTTAGATTGGAGGCATATCCTCTTTTCACTTGAGTGAAGTTCTCAAACATGTCCGAGGTAAAATGTTTAGAACACACAAGCGGACATTTGCCGAGGTATTCTGGCACATTCCCCTTGAAAATAAAGTCCAGCCACTAGGGGTGTAACGGTTCACAGAAGTCACGGTTCGGTTCGTACCTCGGTTTGGAGGTCACGGTTCGGTACGGTTCGGTACAACAAGAAAAAGCAAAAAAAAGTCCCAAATGCATAATTCCAGGTTTGTTGTTATTTATGTTTGAACAGTAGTGCAAGTTTCAGTAAAAAAATAAAGAACTCTTTTTTGAATAATGAACTGTATTAAACAGTTAAAAACAAACCATACACAGTACACTCAGATGGCCATATTATCTAT
This sequence comes from Gymnodraco acuticeps, assembly GCF_902827175.1. NCBI lineage: Eukaryota > Metazoa > Chordata > Actinopteri > Perciformes > Bathydraconidae > Gymnodraco > Gymnodraco acuticeps. Next base: position 327,268 of record NW_022989762.1, on the reverse strand, counting down.
AATGGCTGATGTCAAACAAAAAGGTTTCATCAAGCTGTAAAACTAAAAAGAATGTCTTGAAAATATGACATCATAAATAATAAGAAATTGTTTCAAGAGCGCAAAGTCGTTGAAAAACATATGCCAAAAGCTTCCGTTATTTATTTTGGTCTCACCGCTTTCATGTCTATTGGCTTCTTAAAAACAGCGGGGATCAGCTGTTGAACTGCTGTTGTCTTTTGCTCCGGTGATTGGCAAATCTGGGTGATGCCTTCTGATATGATTTAGCATGTTTGGCGTGTGTTACCATTAGCATACCGCACCGCTGTCGAACAACGCCGACACACCGTCCTCGTCCGATCCACCACTCGCGCACTCCATCGTTATTGTAGTCCACAGGGAACCCGAAATGTTCCCACACAGCTGATTTAAAAGAAGCAGGTGGTTCTAGCTCCTGTGTGTTATCTGAAATCGCCATACTAACTTTTCTTCTTCTTGTATTTTGTTCGTTTTGTTGTTGTGTTTCTTCTTGTTCTTCATTTGTTGTTTAAGGGCAGCTGGCAAACAGCTTTTAGGCGCAATACCGCCCCCTGGATTATATATAGTGTAGTGGATACTGCCCTGAATGACACTTTGTTCCCACTCATAAAAAAAAGGCGTATTCGTCGTGTGACTGCGTGTGCCGAACCGTGACGGTACGGACGAATACCGATACCGTTACACCCCTACCAGCCACAGATTCTTCTGTTTTTCCAGGGATGGCATTGCATGCAGTCCCTTGTCCCGATTTTTGCAGCCAACAACAGCACAACTTTTCACTGCCTTACGGCCCGTCCACACAGCGGCGTGCGTTGACGCTTCCAACGCTTCTGCCCATTCACTTTGAATGGGGTGACGTCACTTTTAGCCGAACTGCATCGTGGGAAGCAACTTTTGACGCCTCAGCAGAGGCGTCAGCCAATCGAATCATATGCCAGTCCAAGCTCTAGCCAATCAAACCGCTGCTTGTGTGTCAGGGGCGGGAGATTCATGTGATTGGTTGTTGATCGAGTGTCAGACACGCCCGCCGGCAAGCGTCAACGCACGCCGCTGTGTGGACGGGCCGTTAGACATGCTGGCAAATAACTCTCTGCCGACAGCCTATATGGATGGCAATGAGATGTTGGCCCATGGCTGTGGCCCAACCTCTCATTCCCATGATAGGTGGAGCGTTGCCCATGTAGGCGGAGCGTCACCGCCCACTATTCCGGGCTGACGTCAGTTCGGATGGAAATCTGTATCCGCTCGTTGCAGCCCCGTTTTTAAAAGATTTGGGTATGGAGGAAAATAGAGAGGGTTGTATTTTCTGACACTTGGTGAGTTCCCTGAAACACCGGGGACACATATTCATGTATAAAAGACGTACACAAGTGCATTTTGCATGATAGGTCCCCTTTAAGTATAAATAAATAAATGTGTAAATAAATGTATGAATAAATACAGGAATAAATAAATACGGAAATAATTAAATATACAGGAATAAATGAATACAGGAATAGATAAATGAGGAAATAAATGCATAAATAAATAAATGTGGAAATAAATACACAAATAAATAAAATAATAAATAAATGCTTAAATAAATGTGGAAATAAATAAATGAATGTATAAATAAATAAATAAAAGCTGAGAATAAAACAGAACACACATTCTTATATATCTTTAATATATTTCTACATTTACGTTCACTTATATTTATGTATTTATGTATTTCTGTGTCCATATGCTAATGAGTGGGCGGCCCTAACCTCAGTCTGAAGCAGGATTTGTCAATTGTTGGAGCCAGGCAGAAGCAAGAGATTCGTAGCGAGTCACATCTGTACATCCTGTGCAGTGTACACACATACAGTCTATGGTACACACACGGCAACTCGCTACTAATGGCTTCGGCTGGAAGGGCGCTGGCAGACCTTCTGCGGGATGCGGCTAACCAGCTTGAAAACTGTAAGTAACTCATGTTTAGGTCTAGTGTAAGACTGATCTGACAGTGTAAAAAAACTGATCTGTGTGTTAAAATGCCAATGTACAGTTTTGTACCCAATGTGGCGCTATGTTATGTTTTGTGCAGCACCAAGGACCGCTAACGTGCCAGTTTCGTCTCCTCCTCCTCCGTCACATAACGGGACTCCCAGACGCCGAGTGGACGGTAGGTTTTTGCATTAAACTATTTTTAATGCAAATCCGATCAGTGTACTAAGTTTATATCACCAATGACAAGTTAGTTGATTCAGTTGCTGTCCACCAGCTTGAACGGATCGTTATATGTATAGTGTGTGATGCTAATGCTAACCAACATTCCCCCCTGGATTCTTGTTGAATCCTTATTTCCTTGCACTCAATATTGCTTATCTTCTTTACTTGATCCTAGCTGAAGTTTCAAGACTGTTTGGCCCTTACATGGGAGGGAGGAGGACGGCAAGGCTGCGAACCATTTCTGGGCCTGCACACCTGCATTCTTATACCCATTCATGCTGTTGGCTTGAGGACAAGAATGCAGCCTTAGTCCCTAACCGATACGCCAAAGAAAGAAAGACTCGCTGCTGCTGGGTTAGGGGGAAAACGGCTCACATTTCAAAGTCTGTCAGTCATTAGAATGACGATGACCAAACTGCTCTTTCCTTTTCCGTGTATTTTTTGATGGTAAATGTACCATAAGTGATTGTGATTCAATTGAGTTACCCTTAAAATCATAACATTATCTTTATGTTAGATTACATGTGTATCATCTATTTATAGGCAGCCATATAGATTCAAATGATTCCTAGAATTCTTAATGGATCCTGTGACGCTGACAATTGAGCGGCCCGACCAAGCAAGGAGGCAGAGGCAGACTTCCCAAATATAACCCGGTGTGGGTATTTACACTGAACAAAACTATAAATGCAACACTTTTGTTTTTGCTCCCATTTTTCATGAGATGAACTCAAAGATCTAAAACATTTTCTATATACACAAAATAACCATTTCTCTCAAATATTGTTCACAAATCTGAAAAAATCTGTGATAGTGAGCACTTCTCCTTTGCCGAGATAATCCATCCCACCTCACAGGTGTGGCATATCAAGATGCTGATTAGACAGCATGATTATTGCACAGGTGTGCCTTAGGCTGGCCACAATAAAAGGCCACTCTGAAACGTGCAGTTTTGCTTTATTGGGGGGGTCCGAAAACCAGTCAGTATCTGGTGTGACCACTATTTGCCTCACACAGTGCAACACATTTCCTTCGCATAGAGTTGATCAGGTTGTTGATTGTGGCCTGTGGAATGTTGGTCCACTCCTCTTCAATGGCTGTGCGAAGTTGCTGGATATTGGCAGGAACTGGAACACGCTGTCGTATATGCCGATCCAGAGCATCCCAAACATGCTCAATGGGTGACATGTCCGGTGAGTATGCTGGCCATGCAAGAACTGGGATGTTTTCAGCCTCCAGGAATTATGTACAGATCCTTGCAACATGGGGCCGTGCATTATCATGCTGCAACATGAGGTGATGGTCGTGGATGAATGGCACAACAATGGGCCTCAGGATCTCGTCACGGTATCTCTGTGCATTCACAATGCCATCAATAAAATGCACCTGTGTTCGTCGTCCATAACATACGCCTGCCCATACCGTAACCCCACCACCACCATGGGCCACTCGATTCACAACATTGACATCAGAAAACCACTCACCCACACGACGCCACACACGCTGTCTGCCATCTGCCCTGAACAGTGAAAACCGGGATTCATCCGTGAAGAGAACACCTCTCCAACATGCCAGACGCCATCGAATGTGAGCATTTGCCCACTCAAGTCGGTTACGACGACGAACCGGAGTCAGGTCGAGACCCCGATGAGGACGATGAGCATGCAGATGAGCTTCCCTGAGACGGTTTCTGACAGTTTGTGCAGAAATTCTTTGGTTATGCAAAACGATTGTTGCAGCAGCTGTCCGAGTGGCTGGTCTCAGACGATCTTGGAGGTGAACATGCTGGATGTGGAGGTCCTGGGCTGGTGTGGTTACACCATTTATATTTTTGTTCAGTGCATGAACACAATGACACACAGCTTCAATCCTGCTGCTGTTTCCTTGAGCAGTCACCAGGATCTCACACACACTACCTGCCCCCTAACAGACAGGGCAACAGAGCCTAAATACACACACACACTAATCAGCAATTAGACACAGGTGGGGGGGGAGGAGACAACACAGGGCGCCAGGTGCACACAATCAACAGCAACAGACATGGGGAAAGGGGAACACTTTTCAACATAAAACCAGCAAACAGAGACAGACAAACTAAAACACAGACAGATGCACACACTACATACATTTTGCCACCAACAAAGCTACACAATTCGTAACAGAGGCCGAGATCTATGGCCCCAAAGATCACCTCCGTTACAGATCCATATCCAAAACTGCGGAACGGTGGCGGTTTCGAGTTGTTAAAAATATCTGGAACTACAAGAAGTCGCCACTTGATCGTGATCCCTCCCTTTTCCCAATGAGGGTTACTATGTCAGATATTTAAAGGACCCTCAGACCCAAATTGGTCATGCTACGGTTTTATTAGACCACTGCAAAGAACCCTGAATTTGGACCCTGTAAGTTCCTCACTTCTATAGTAGTGTGAGAATATTAAAAATAGAATCTGTGACTTACAGTCACATAATTATTCGCTTGTGATGTAGTTTAAAACTATTTTGTTAACAGGCATGTCGATCAGAAGGCTGCAACAAATTAATTGGACCCAGGGCCGGCCCTTGCAGTATAGGTGAATGCTAAGGGCGCATCAACCCATCGGGGGCGCTGAAAATTGGGGAGAAAAAAAAAGTTAGAAATTTACGATTTTGGATCGAGAAAGTACATCTTATTATCTTATACTATCAGAACTACGCCTATATTGCGTACAGCGCCCATAAACTATGGCACACCCCCCCCCCCCAAATCAAGTTGAACTGCCAGTAAAAACCAGAGGTTTATGTGAAATTGTTCTTTTTTGAAAATAATGGTTTTAGTGTGCAATTATAGGTTTTAATTTTGTATTTGTGTTAATTTAAAATAAATCAAACTCCCAAAAAAAGTATACAGCTTCTGTGTGCTTTTATTAACATTGGAATTTACTGTGTAAGCGGCCGCGGGGGGGAGAACTTTAGAGAGCTCTCTCCTGAAAGACAGGCTCTGAAAACCTCAGCTCAGTGAGGTAAAGGCACACCTTTATATGATCATTATAGTTATACAAAAATAAGAGAATAGGTGAAAAACAGGTATAAAATACTATATGACAGTAAAAAAAAATTGTTATTAATAAACAAGAATACAGTTTAAAAGGAGAGTGATTTGTAAAATATCCATAAAGAAAAAGAAAATCTGCTTACAGTTCTGTTTCATATGGGTGTTGAGAGATGTATCCATAGATCTCCTAATGTTGCTCTCAAAGTGCACCAGATTGATGCTTTTAACTTCAATATTAAAAGGGGGGTCCGGGGGCCTGCTCCCGGACCCCCTAGAGCAGAGGTGCCCAGTACGTCGACCGCGGGGGCAATGCTGGTAGATCGCGAGTCATTCATAAAATAAAAAATCCAACTCCGTTAAAATAGACAAAACAGGTTTTGATCCCTCCTCCCTTGGCCTCCCTGCCACTTAATTCAGGAGTTTACTTGATTGACAGAAAAAGCGACCTATCGCTTTCCAGTCTGTTAACCCAGAATGCAAAGCGATACAAAATCAGTCAAGTGCCGGGAAAACTCAAATTAAGTTAAAGAGACAAACAAGAGACAAACAACAAAATGAGTGCGGGACCGAGCAAAAAGCTAAAAACATACCAGAATATTTTGTTGTGATGTCACATTCAAAGGTTATTTGCCTTATTTGTAAAGCAAGCGTCGCTCTGCCAAAGAAAGGTAATGTGGAGAGGCATTATCGGAGTGTTCACAAGGCAGCGACTTCCCTCCGAGTAGCGAGTTGAGAAAGAGAAAGGTCATGTATTATTGCTACACAAACATTATCTCGCAGTCTTAGTGTCGCCAACTCGTTTCTAATATGCAAAAAGACAAAACAAATGCGTCTATGGTCGGTGTATTTTTCGATCTTTCCAAACCAGACGAGATCTCTCTCCCCCGTCTGTGTGCGAGGGGGCGGGGCAGTTTACACACACGCAGCTGCTACATGCAGGCAGCACAGGGCGGGGATGGCGGAGAGAAGCGCTCCAAGGTGTGGTTAAATGTTACCCGTCTTGAGGTGGACAATGCTCGTTGCCAAGAGTGTTTAGCATGTAAGGGCGGTAACACGAGCAATTTGTCTAAACATTTAGCAAAAGTGCTCCACATCCAGACGGAGGAATGCACCGGGTTCGACTGTCTTTCTAGCAGCTCTGTAGCCCCATCCACGAGTAACGTTTCCACGTCAGGTGTTCTGTATGCTAGCAGCAACACACGGAGTTAGCTACATTATACAAACATGGGTTAATGATTAGAGGTAACAGAGTTATTTATTTTATTAAAGTTTCAGCTATTCTGTTTACAGTTCTGTCATCAGATTATTTAATACGATTTGTTAAAACATTGTTGTTTCTTTTGATGTGAAATATTATGTATTTAATTTAATTAAAAAGCAATGTTAATTTTGTTCACAATTTATTAAGTTAATTTAATAATATATGTATTTTTGAATCAAGTATTCATCTTTATTGTCTTCATTTTTAGTTTCCACATGCCTAAAACAACCTCAAGCTAAATCTAAAAGTTGATGGCTAAATAAGAGGGTTTGAGAAATTGTGCAAGGCATACAGTAATAGTCCGAATAGTCGATTAATCGTTTCATTAATCGATAGATTAATCGATTATCAAATTAGTCGTTTGTTGCAGCCCTATTGTAGTTATCCCATGTATAAATAAAACGTGTTATTCAGCAACCCTTGCAATTTGGGATTTTATTTTTAGTTGGTAGACCTGAGCTGACGTGAGTTGGTCATTTCAAAAGTAGCTCACCAGCCAAAAAAGTTCGAGCTCCTGCCCCCCCTCTCTGTGAGCCCAGTGTGCTCTGATTGGTCGAGAAGCTGACAGGCTCGTTGCTGCTCGCACACACACAGACACACACACTGCTGCGGGAGCAGACAGGCTGGGAGATACAGCTAGAACAAGTAAAACTTATCCTGAGCACACACAAACACTCACAGCCGAAGTAAAAACAATAAGTGTGGCTTGATATTGAGTAAGAAAAAGGTTTATAACGCTGTGAGAATGGGTCTGCAGAGAGCATTTCTCCGCGATCCCAACTTAGTAGCCCGAAAAACGTTTACCCATTTAAACAGTCGTGGTAGACCTTGTTTGTTTTAAACATCATAAATACACAAACAACAATTAATACTTACAGGTTGTGTACCCGAATCTCCCGCTGGTCCAAACAAAGTAGGAACAGCATCGTTCTTCAGTGCCCTACGTTGTATATAATATATCCGGCATGAATCGCTGAAAGGTTTGGGAAGCTTTGTTTCGTGAAAGGCTGGCAGAGGGTGCGGCCATAGCTCTGGGTGTGGCGACTGGGTATCCCTACGTAGCAATACCCAGAAAGTAAATGAGAAATCTCCAACGAGGCGTTTTGGGGAGGTATTTTCTGTGTTAGAGTTTTACTCGCTACAGAGTGTACTTTGAGGGGTTTTGACTCTGCAGACCGTTTACAAAAATCCTCAACAAACTTCAATACATCCAGAACTCCGCCGCCCGTCTACTCACCCACACCCGAATCCGTGACCACATCACCCCCGTCCTCATCAAGCTCCACTGGCTCCCCCATAGAATTCAGTACAAAATCCTCCTAATGACATACAAAGCCCTCCATAACCTGGCCCCATCCTACCTAACTGACCTCCTCCACAGACACACTCCCACTCGCTCCCTCCGCTCTGCTACTGCCAACCTCCTGTCCCTCCCCACCCGGACCAACCTCAAGTCCTGGGGCGGCAGAGCCTTCTCCGTTGCTGCACCCACCCTCTGGAACTCATTACCCCGATCCATCAGAGATTCTTCCTCCCTCACAGCATTCAAAACATCACTCAAAACCCACCTGTTCAACACTGCATTCAACCACTGACCCCCCCCCCCTATCTATTTTTCTTTGTTTTTTTGTTGTTTTTTTATTTTATGTCAAAGCGTCTTTGAGTTTTTAGAAAAGCGCTATACAATTCACATGTATTATTACATGCATAAAAACCTTCATAACACACAAGGGGGCGGGTAATAACCGGAAAAGCATGACATGGGACCTTTAAATCATGTTCAAATAGATAGGATACTAAATACATTTGCACACATCTTGTGTCCATATCTTTCTGTTTTGGTGGTCATGCCACAACCGTGCACATGCATGCATGCGCGAGTCATAGTGAGTGTCTGCATTTGGGGGGGGGGGGGCGCCAGCAAAAATCTTGCCTAGGGCAGCAAATTGGTCAGGGCTGGCCCTGATTGGACCACCTCAAATATATCTCATCTCGATGCGGCGAGGCGCTGGCCCCGACCGGGACAAAACTCCGCTGAGGACGTTGTGGGGCAGGTGGCGCTGGAGAAATTGGTTCCCGGTCTGCCGTCATCCACAGCCCCGCCAGCCTGGAAGCAGCCGTTGTCCTCGCGGAGGATCATCTCACCCTTCCCCGGCGGTGCCTGAAGGAGGAGCCCTGGGGCCTATACTACGAAGCTGGTTCAACCTAACCTGGATAGGTTTGAGTTAGCCGGTTGGCCTAATCCAAAACATACGCGCTCTCGCTAAACTGTATTACGATGCTGGTTATCAAGTGGATCGCTCAAGCCAGCCGTGTCCTATCTAGTTAGGTGCGCGTTCACATGAAAGGGGTGGTATTTGGAGCATTCGACCAATCACAAACATGGAGAAGCGCACTGACAGCGCAGCGTCATACTTCCTGAATGAAAAGTGAACTTTAATACTAGTCAAAAATGAAGAAGTTAAACTTTAAACATCCATGACTTAAAGGTCACATGTCATGGCCATTTCCACTGATCATAATTCCATTGTTGAGGTCTACTAGAATAGATTTATACTGTGCAATTTTCCAAACTCACATTGGTTTCGCATACAGCATCTCTGTAAAGTATGTGTATTCAGCAGTATTCACTCTCTCCACTAAACGGCTCATTGCAGCTCTTGCCCCCCCCCCCCTCCCTGTGAGCCCAGTGTGCTCTGATTGGTCGGGACCAGTCGGGACGTTGTGAATCGCGCTAAGCTCCGTGGAGGTGTGATTTCCTTGTTTAGCGATACACAGCCAAACACAGCCAAACTCACCCTGAGCACACACAAAGTCACAGCCGAAGTAAAAACAATAAGTGTGGCTTGATATTGAGTAAGAAAAAGGTTGATAAACGCTGTGAGAATGGGTCTGCAGAGAGAATGGGTCTGCAGAGAGAATGGGTCTGCAGTGAGAATGGGTCTGCAGAGAGAATTTCGCCGCGATCCCAACTGTCTGTTATCAGCCTGTAGCCAGGGAGGAGAGATCAGCAGAGCTGCATGCACTGAGTGTGTGAGGAAGTCCGTGGATTGGTCAATTTGGACCAATCAGCGGGGGCTTAACGTAACGGCTCCGCGGACGTAACGTAGCGGCTCCACGGATTGGTCCATTTCGTTCCGGGGACGACATGACATCATGATGTCCCCGTAGGAATCAAATGGACAGTGACGTATCTCCAACGAGGCGTTTTGGGGAGGTATTTTCTGTTTTAGAGTTTTACTCGCTAAATGGTGTACTTTGAGGGTTTTGACTCTGCACACCGTTTACATGCATACAAACCTTCATAACACACAAGGGGACGGGTACTAACCGGAAAAGCATGACATGTCACCTTTAAATACTTCATCCAGGATAAAAGCCACAGAGCTGCACCTGCAAGGTGAATACAGCTGGCAAAAGAAAAAGTGTTTGAATGCGTACATTAACAGGTTTATGATATCACTGCCCCGTCTAAGACACGATCTGACTTTAATTACATTTGTCTCGAGTGTTTCGTTAACTTAATGTGTTGCTTAAAATAATACTTCTGCATACAGTATGTGACACTGTGAGTGTTGCATGGCCAGATACGGCTCAGCTGACTCAGATAAGAAAATATATGATACATTATGAAGTGATATGCCGCGGACTGTACTTAATGTTACTCTGATCCGGTTACTTATGTTGTGGCAGATATTTAAGTAAGCTTTCTTAACGCTAATGTTATAATAGTCAGATTGCTCTGAAGATGGGAGGTGATATTCTATTAATGTTCACGTTCACACAGTCGGTGATTTTTGCCGGCCGTCTTTCCTGCGACGGCAGCTTTTCTGTATTTCCTTTCTCCTGTAATATGACTTGATCGCTTTAAACTCCGCACACTGAGCTCTGATTGGTCAGCAGGCCGTGCTTTCACTGAGTTGAGCTCTAACGGCCCGTACACACAGCAGCTTTTGGCGATTTGTCCACCGCTTCCAGCGCGTCTCCGACCATTGACTTTGAATGGGGATGACGTCACTTTCCCTCGCTTGTCACCGAACTGCATTGTGGGGGGGCGAGGCGAAGATTTCCAGGATTTCCAGGATTTCCAGGATGTTCAGGATTCCAAAGTTGAACAATGTTCAACTTTTGAGGCTGAGCTGGAAGCGACAGCCAATCAGATCCGTTTATGCAAATCTGACAGTTCAAGCGCTAGCCAATCAAACCGCGTGCAAGCTGGGAGAACCAGACCCGCAGTTCATTTCTATATTCCACAAAAATGGAGGAGAACTTAGTTATTGCGGTAGCAAATCACCCGGTTCTTTATGACCAGTCCCTATTTACTTACCGGGATACAAACCGGAGGAACCAGGCATGGGGGGAGGTGGCAGAGGCAGTGGGTGAAACTGGTAGGTTTTCGCTTGTTTGGGGATTTTATATCCAGTTTACTTCGTTGCTAGTTTACTTCGTTGCTAGCAAGCATAGACAGTATCATTAGCCAGCATGGAATGTAGCATAAAATAGCACCATAAACATTAATCTCATAAATGTTCAAAATGTTCAAAAAATAAATGTTCATCATAGCCCTTCCTATTTGACAATAGTGTAGAAGAACCGGGTTTTTTTGCTTTGTATGTCGGGGGCGGGATATTCATGTGATATTCATGTGATTGGTTGTTGGTCGCGAAATCCCCAAGCTGTCAGACACGCCCAGCTCCAGGATTTTCAAGATTTGGTCAAAGCTGCTGTGTGGACACACCGTTAGCCTGCAACCTAACCTGGTCCCGACCAGGTTAGCCGCTAAGCATAAGTTACCATGGAGATCTAGCCTGCTAAAAAGAGAACCAGCTTCGTAGGACCGGAAAGCCGGAGTTTTCCCTGAATTTAGCCGGCTAAGCGAAAATCCTGCTTCGTAGTATACCCCCCAGGTCTTCCACGGTCCAAGCAGACAACAATAAACAATTATAAACAAGTAGGCTAATTTGGATGGAGGAAATGTAGGCTAATGAAACTCTATCGTTAATAAACACAAGTTAATATGTCTAAAAAATGTGTACACTGATATACACCCAAACAATATAAGAAAGGAAAACCAGACAAAAAACGTGAAAGAATGTGGAGTAAATCTACCTTATCCCGTACTGTGTCATCCTCCGACTGTTCTTTCGCACACCCGGAAGACCTGTGCAATGTCCCCAGCGGTGTGCCCCCAATGATGGTGTGCTTCAATAACATTTGGGGATAACATGTAATACCTCATTCACACCAACGCAACTCCGGTTCAAGCTCCGTGCTAGAGCTTTTCAGGTTCAGAACCGGTTCTTCGGTTTAGCGGAGGCTCTTTTCACACTGCCCAGAGTCCGACTGCTGCTGCGTCATTGCGTCATCGTTTGCGTCATGACGTAACCGTTTGTGTGCCTGCTTCATAAAGCCAAACCTCGCGGAAACCCCTCACAGCTGACACCGACAACCATCGGTGGCGCGTGGTCTCAGGTTTGGGAAGGCTAAATAACCTTTTTTTTTATCTGACGCTGCCCGCCTCCGGCGTCTATAGAAAAGAGATCAACTCAGTGAAAGCACCGCCTGCTGACCGATCAGAGCTCAGTGTGCGGAGTTTAAATCTATCAAGTCATATTACAGGATAAAGGAAATACAGTTTAAACTGCCGTATGCAGAGAAGACGCCGACGTGTCGCACTTATCATTCATATCACACTGATATCACATCATCAATCAGATCATCGATCATATTATATCACAATATTTCCTTATCTGAGTCAGCTTCTCGAGCCGTATCTGGCCGTGTAACACTTACATTGTCACATATACTGTATGCAGAAGTATTATTTTAAGCAACACATTAAGTTGACGAAACACTCAACTCAAATGTAATTAAAGTCAGATCCACTCGTGTCTTAGATGGGGCAGTATCATAAAACTGTTTTCAAACACTCGGTAGTTTATTTTTTAACGAGTTCTGTATTCTCCTTGCAGGTGCAACTATGTGGCTTGTATCCTGGATTATATGTTTAAGTCATCATGGATGTTTAAAGTTAATATTTGTCTAATATTAGTTTACTTTTCATTAATGAAGTATGATGTTGCGCTGTCAGTACACTTGTCCCTGTTTGTGATTGGTCAAATGTAGCTAACCCCGCCCCTTTCACGTGAACGCGTTCTCAGCTGGAGAGAGAAACCCTGGCTTGATTTACCGAGTTGATAACCAGCGCCGTGGACCACTTAGCGAAATCTCGTTTGTTACGGAGCCTACACACGGCGGCGTGCGTTGCCGCTTCAACGCTTCTGCCCATTCACTTTGAATGGGGTGACGTCACGATTCGCCGAACTGCATTGTGGGAGCAAAGCGTAGCTTCTCTCGCGGTGCTCGCTGCAAAAGTAGAGCAATGTTCTACTTTTGCCGCCTCGACGGAGGCGTCAGCCAATCAAATCCCGCGTATGCAAATCTGACATTACAAGCGCTAGCCAATCAAACCGCGTGTATGTTGGGAGAGCCAGACCGCAGTTATTTCCCATATGTCAAAAAATGGAGGAGAAAATGATCGTGGCGGTACTATATGACCAGTCCCTCTTTACATACAGGGATACAAACCGGAGGAGCCAGGCATGGGGGGAGGTGGCAGAGACAGTGGGTGAAACTGGTAGGTGTTCGCCTGTTTGGGGAGTTTATATCCAGTGTACTTCGTTTGAATGGACAGCTAGCAAGCATAGACAGTATATTTAGCCAGCATGGATGTAGCATGAATGCTTTGCTTTGTATGTCCGGGGCGGGACATTCATGTGATTGGTTGTTGGTCGCGTTGTTCGTAAAAAATCCCCAAGCTTCAGACACGCCCACCGCCAAGCGGTAACGCACGCCGCCGTGTGTAGGGGCCGTTAGGGTTAGTTAAGATAACTCAAACATATCCAGGGTCTGTTGAACTGGCTTCGTACAGTTTACTGGTGGCTGCATAGCAGCGCTAATGTCAAAGACACACACATTATACATTATATTTTTATTTTTACCAGGATGCAGTTACACAAATATTTGGGAAGGCTTAGCCTTCCCTAGCCTACAGCACCCGCCGCCCCTGCCGACAACAACAACAATGGCCGATTGTGCTCCAGCTTCCTCTGTATCTCTTCGGAAAACCAGATTCCCAGTAGGTAGCTGGTCTCTTCAGTGGACCACTGCTGCTTGTTAAGTTTCTCCATCGTTGTGTACAAACTGGATACAACGCGGGCTTCTTGTTGTTGTTCAGGAGTTGATCCCGCCCCTGCCCCTGCCCCCGCCTCGACGTAAGCGTGACGTATGCGGTGCTTTTGCTCTGGCCGGACAATTTTTTGGTGCTTGAAACGAACCGGATTCCGGAGCTAAGAGGCTGCTCCGCTGCGGTGTGAAGAGGAAAACCCGGTGCTTTTCAAGCTCCAGCTCCGAACCGGCCCCGAAACACCGTTGGTGTGAATGAGGTATAAGATGGACGCCCAAGGGTCGCCTCCTCTGTTTCCGAGAGGATTTTAAGTTGCCGGGCAACCTCTTGAAGACTCTCAAACACAGCTGGGTCAACTTCCACATCCATGTCGAGCTGAGCCAATTCCTCTATAAATCGTTCCACACGAAACTGAACATAGTCTTTTGGTTCCCCATTCTCTAAATGGTCCGCTAATGATCGTAAATGGCTCTTAAACCAATACCCATAAATGAACCCGAGTACATTTGAATTGTCAACAATTACAACTGTGGATAAACCATGGATGTAAAGATAAGGGCTGAACAGTAATGCTCCTGCATTCAAATCAGCGTGGTTAGCCAGGCATTATTGGTAAAGCCCAATCTGCCAGAAATTATCACAGTCCTTTAACCAATCCTGCTTCAGACTGAGGTTAGGAACGCCTACCTCATTAGCATACGGACACAGAAATAAATAAATGTAAGTGAACGTAAATGTAGAAATATATTAAAGATATATAATAATGTGTGTTCTGTTTTATTCTCAACTTTCATTTATTTATACATTCATTTCCATATTTATTTATGCATTTATTTATTTCTGTATTTATTTATTCCTGTATTTATTTATTTATTTCCGTATTTATTTATTTATTCCTGTATTTATTCATACATTTATTTATTTATACTTATGTCATGTTCCGTCCTCCATAGATAGTGTAAGTGCTGTCGGATTCTCCTAAGAACTTTTGAATTCCCCTAACCACTATCCCTTAACTTAACCCTGTGACGTTTCACATAGAGGTCAAGGAATAGTGGATAGGAACGACAACAACAATATTCTGCTTCCATCTGTACTTGCTGCAACTCTAGATATTTTCAGTCAAAAGGCTTTTACTGACCTGGAACAATGTTCTCTAAGAAAGGCAATGATATGCAAGTCTCTGTGGCGCAATTGGTTAGCGCGTTCGGCTGTTAACCGAAAGGTTGGTGGTTCAAGTCCACCCAGTGACGATATATTTTTAACTCTACTAGCTAAAGTGTTAACGGTCCATCAGGCAGTTGAGATTGTGAAATTAAATATGCTTCATCTGTTCATGCAGATAGTTGCTGTCATTCCTTATAGATTTATAATATATTTAACTTTAGCTTAATTTTGTATACCTTGTTTGCAGTTTTTTCTCCCTCAATGCAGACTTATTTACACCAAAAACCAGCTCTTCAAGCTTAAGCCGGCAAACATGGCGATTTTGTTATATTGTACGGCTGATATCACCCAACACTTTGTTGTTATTTCCTTAAACTGGTTTATGCAGCATTCACAGCACCTGCAACATGCTGCCACTCTTTGTGATGCCCACAATGTGTCCACCAAACGATATTATGACCTTGTCTCCACTGTCCCAACAAATACTAAGATGTTACTCTCTGAAATGTCTTTTGTTAGCCATTGTGTAACTAATTTTCTAATTGACCTGTACAGACATACCAATTTAAAAAGGCCTAATCCTATTTTGGTGGAATTAATAATTTGATCAATCCAATTTCTAATTTATTTCTATTTGTACTTGTTTTTATGTCTTAAGAATATTATATGTTGCCTTGTTGGAGGAGCCTGAGACTTCACATTTTCATTGTCAACAAATACACTGAAGCTATCATGCAACTGAATTCTGAAGTCTGGTTTGCAGTGATGCTGATTGATTATAACACTTTAGATGGGCCCATCTTTTGTAACTGTAGTGAAGTGGACCAGGGGCGGACTGGCCATTGGGAATACCGGGAGTTTTCCCGGTGGGCCGTTGCTGTGCGTGGGCCGGATGGCTAAAAAAATTAATTAAAAAAATACATTTAATTTCTTTGCCTAAATCCTACCGACCCACATTTGTAAGTGTTCCGGCCACTCCCTTTTTTATTTATTTTTGCTTACCTAAATCCTACCGGCCAGGGGCGGACTGGCCATTGGGCAGGTGAGGTCCACCACCTGCCCACACCCACTGTCAAATTGTCTCACCCACATTGAGGATGCTTCCTACGCCCATGTTTTATTCCATGCGTCAAGTCAGGCAAATTGGGTCAAAATGTTATTGCATCAATGATCTGTTAACATTAAAATCAATAAATATATGCTGTAACTATTTTGCTCTATAGGCAACTCAAGGGCTCAGGTAATGTGATTACTATATGAATAATGGTCCAAAATAACATAAAATGCATAGGGTTTTTTGTTAAGTAACATGCTTTCGTCGCCGGCCGGCCGATACATGCCGCGCATTAAGTGGGCCTGTCTGTCACTTTTTCCCCCCAGTCCGCCCCTGAAGTGGACCCTTGTTTCAGTGAAAGTATACTGTGTAGAGCTCAGTGTTTCCCGAATCCCACTTAAAGGCTTACCTTGTTGGGCCACCCAGGTACACTTACAGCAGCCCCAGTATGTCACTTACAGCAGCCCAGTATGTCACTTACAGCAGCCCCAGTATGTCACTTACAGCAGCCCAAGTATGTTTGCGACTCCATTCAGGTATCATATTTCATTTGAGTGCTGATTTAGTGCCCCCCCCCACACACACACACACACACTCACAAACTCGCTTCCTGCAACACCGTAGCTGCAACTACATAACGTTTCTTAGACTTATGCCAGACATTGTAGTCTCTGTGGCGCAATTGGTTAGCGCGTTCGGCTGTTAACCGAAAGGTTGGTGGTTCAAGTCCACCCAGTGACGGTATATTTTTAACTCTACTAGCTAAAGAGTGAAGTGTTAACGATCCATCGGGCAGTTGAGATTGTGAAATTAAATATGCTTCATCTGTTCATGCAGATAGTTGCTGTCATTCCTTATAGATTTGTATTATATTAATTTTGTATACCTTATTTGCAGTTTTTTCTCCCTCAATGCAGACTTATTTACACCAAAAACCCGCTCTTCAAGCTTAAGCCGGCAAACATGGCGATTTTGTTATATTGTACGGCTGATATCACCCAACACTTTGTTGTTATTTCCTTAAACTGGTTTATGCAGCATTCACAGAACCTGCAACATGCTGCCACTCTTTGTGATGCCCACAATGTGTCCACCAAACGACATTATGAAGTACTAACATTTTGTATTGCAAAGATCTTGCTTAACATGCAAAAAAGCATGTTAAGCAAGATCTTAAAAAAGGTTGTGCTAGGCTAAAGCTAGCTATTAGCTCTGCTGCTATTGTTATCATAGACTGTATATAAGTTGTTATTATATTGTTATGCACAATGCACTGCATATCTGCCGTTTCTTTACCTTAGCGTAGCACCGTGTTGACGCAGGATCTGCTGCCCAATCTCCAATCTATCATCCAATCATGATACTCGCTGTCCATTGTGAAGATTGGACCTAAACCAATCACGCCGCGAGTTCACAATGGACGGAGCCAATCAAGTCATGGCATCACAATGGACAGAGCCAGAGCCCTAGGCTGCTTCTCAGGTCGATTAAATGAAATCCTTGCTTCCCTCACTTGCGTCGTTTCCCTGCGTCTAGTCCCTCCCACCAGGGAAGCATGGAGGGACGCAAGGAAACCACGAGAAGCAGGGAAATGAGTTTTAAGAGCAATGGGACGTCCTTTCCTCCGGAGCGTCACGTGAAGCGACGTCCGTTTGTGATGACGCTGCACAGCTGATCGTCTGACAGCAGCTCTGTCCACGTTGTTTCCACACACCCCCCCGCCTCTGTTAGTACACATTTACTAACACAAACATTTGTATCATCTGTTGTAGACCCAAATACATTAAATCAAATAAGATCTCATTCTCAAAAAAGATAAACGCCATTCTTAAAATTTATAAACGAACAATAGTTTGATTAATATTGATTAGAGTGCACAATAGAAATAAAATAATTGAGAGAAGAAAAAGAGATATGTTATCTATCAAAACCCAGTTAGATTAACAGTCATTGGATTGCACACTTTGTTTGTTTGTTTGGATATGCAGCACATTAACATTTAAATAGCACTTAATGACTGACTGAATGGAAATGACAATAAATGAAAATGTAAAACGAAAAAAGCGATCATGAACATTTTTCCAAAAAATGAATTAAATGATTTTTGCCCACTGTGTTGTTCAGATATATCACATATTTGTAACTAAATGATACATGAATTGAAACAAAACACGGTATAAACTGAGGAGTGACTCCCGTGAGGTTCATGTATTTTCTTCACTCTGCTCTCATGTCAAGAAGCATCAGATCAGTGCATGCACTGCCTCGTCCAATCAGTGAGCGATACACAGTAAGGGGGCGGGGCGAGTATCTGAGGATTCCATCGGAGGATGGTCTGGTGGTTCCTCGGTTATCGCTCCTCCATGATCGCTCCTCGCTCCTCGATCCTCGGTCCTCCGGCAGAAATAAGAGCCATGGGACGGTACTCAAGATGGCGCAGGCAAATCAACTTCCGGTGAGACCGAGGACCGAGGAGCGAGGAAATGAAAATAGTCGACCTGAGAAGCAGCCCTAGAGAGATAAGAGTAACGACACTCTTTGATGTCGCCGCCAGCCGGTCACGTGGTTTATGTATGCCGGTGTTATGCCGTAGGTTGAAGCCTTGCCGTGGATTGAAGCCCTGTTCGCGGGGACGCGCAAAGGTGACGTCATCGCCTGTATTGAGCGTTTGCCGTTTTCAAAGCTTTTCTCTCTCTTGAATTATATCAGATTAAACAGCAAACGGCTGAATAAATAATGTGCATACAATTGCGAGGAGGCTCGTTTTAAGGCCACGTTTTTCAGATCTGTCACAATATTCGTATTGGAATAAATTTACGTTTTTGAGTGTATAGTCCCACTGTGTTATATTCCTCCTTCCTACAGAACAGACAATGACAGGATAATATGTGATTTGTCAGTATAGTCCTATTTCTTAAAACCTTCTCTGTTGTTTAAGTGTCTGATAACCACGAATAGTAAGCAATTATATGATCATGTCAGACACTGTGTTATTTTCAATCAAGCCTAAAAGATAATGTGTTCAAACCGGCTTCACTCACTTGAATTGCTCCTTTGAATATCATTTTTATATATTCCTACTCAACACATGTTTGTATTGTAATGCCACTCATATTTTTTTAAAATTGTATTTTAAAGTGACATTGAATGCTTTGAAAGGTGCCCTAAAATAAAGTGTATTATTGATCTTATATCTGTGCCTCTATTACATTACATTTCATTTTCTATCACACTATTAATGTTCCTTATTTTAGACTAGGTTAATCCTGGTGTCAATAGGGAAGATCTGCACTGTTCTCTACATAACATGTTCAGAGCAGGTATTTCTCCTGCCGGATTTGGAACCCCCCCTATATCTTTCTCCAGGATAGTCACAACTTCACCAAAAATCATACTGGTGCTGGCTGTTCCCCTCTAGTTTGTGCTCACAAAAGCATTTTACTCTGGGCCTAGCAGGTACAAAACTAAAGAGGGGCTTCCAAATCCGGCAGCACCAACATCTGATCTACGGCAAGGCTTCAATCTACGGCACAACACCGGGATAGTTCCAAACGCACTTCCGTGTCAATGCTTCTCTATGGCAAATACAGCACAAACATGGTCAAAATAGTCATAGATTAAACCAACGCTGTTATTTTTTAAAGATTGCTTTCATATTTACATGATGTGGTTACACTTTGTATGGATTGGTACTATTTACAAGTTTCGTTATTTAACGATATTTTGAGGGGAAAGTGTGGTAGCACAAGCAGGCTATGTTGCTGTCACTGCCAGGGCAGTCACGTCTGTAGTATAGTTGCGCTGTGCTGTCATGTTGTTCTATGGGACAGACAGACAGCAGCGATTGCGTTATTGAATGGTAAAAATATATATAAAAAAAGACACACACCCAAGTACTTTTTCAGCTGTAATTGCATTATTGCATACTTTTTATTGACAGTTTTGCATTTGGAGAGGCAGGGTGACAACGGAAAGCTTGGTAGCCTATTACTTAGATACGTTTTACATTTTTGGAGGGAAACGCTTGTGTTCATGTTAGCATGGGTAGCATGATCATGTTAAGACTATGAATATCATTTTACCACAACAGTGGATGAACAATTGATATATGTGTTTGAACAAGAACAACAGGAAGAACAAAGTAAAAGGGACGAACAAATGTGTGAACAAGTATTAAGAACAGTATATGGAAAAAATGATGTGTGTTAGAACAAAACAAAGTAAAATGAATGAGAAGGAGAACAAAGAGGGTTAGGGTTCAACAGAAAAATATTAATTCAGCCAAAAAACACAATCTTGATTAATCTAAAGTGTAAAACAATCTTCAACACAGACCAAATGAGTGCCTTTGGACAACAAAACATATGGTGGGGCAAAGAAACGATAAATTAAATTAAGACAGAGTGGGAGACTGAAAATGATTACTATGATAAATATTCAAACTATTTACAGAAGCTCCTGTTGAACCATGGTTCAACAGAGCAACAAAAACAGGTTTGTCAATGACGAGGCCACTTTGCCAGGGGGAGGTGATCCAGCGACGAGACAATAAAGCAATTCATATTAGGTTCTGTTGAGGCACTACAGGATATAAAACCTTCCAAGCCATGACCTCTGCCTGAAACCAGGACCACTCAGAGGAGAATGCAGCACATCAAACTGGAGTCAGGAGTGTGAATAACACATTTTGGCAAAAACAAATGGTTGCTTACCAATACAGTGGCTGAACAATGGACACCAACAAGTGAAAAACAGAAGCATAATTGTACGAACAACAATAGTTATTTACAAACAACCATTTACAAAAAAGCAACTATTTATAAAAAAGCAATATTATTTACAAAAAAAGTTAGGGTAAGCAACTATTTACAAAAAAGCAATACTATTTACAAAAAAGCAATACAGAACTCTAGGGCATTCAGGAGCCTAACCATTTGGAAAAAAACAAAAAGGTTCCTTTGTGAAAGGGACATCCTCTTCATCTGTTTCCTGGGCCCTAAAAAGCAGAGCAAGAATAGGAACAGTGGTGAATAAGGGGAGAGAATACAGTTGGGAGCAGACTGAACAGAGGACATAGCAATATTCATGTTAAAATGTTTGCACAACAAATATTATGGCACTTTCGTTTATATTGCATTTTAATAGATCAGTTGTCATACCATGGTTGGATGTGCAGCATTTGGATGCTCTAATCGATCCGAGAAGGGGTTCCAGATGTATGGCTTCCCTAAGGACGTAGAGCGAAGGAAGAGATGGATGGCAATGGTCAACAGACAAAACCTGTGTCTGACAGAGGACAACAACAGCAGAAAACTCTGTCATGTAAGTAATGTTCACAGAGGTGACATGACTTGTTAACATTATAAAGGGCATCATATTTCCAAGTGTAGAGAATTATGACTCTTCAATGACATTTGAAGTGTGCAGTGGAAACTGATAAAACCTACCTACCTACAGGTACACTTTGAAGACGACCAATATATTGGCAACAAATCAGGAGGAAATTTGAGGTTGAGGCCAGACGCTGTTCCAACAGTATTTATACATCGGCCTAAGCCGAAAAGGAGGAAATCCACATCAAGGAGTATGCCTCCAGCTGTTAATGTCAGGAATGATGACCACACCTATTATGGCACATCAAACATTGGTATGATATATGAAGCTAACAATGTTTCCCATGTTATATAATTCAAGGATAGACGTCCTTCAGATTATACAGCTTCAAAACTACCAGGGTTCAGGGATTCTCTGAAGACTCATATACCACATGTAGATCATCTACAGATTTCTTCATACTTTAACATTGCCAATAGACGAACTTAGATGAATGTCACTATAGGAGTGTAGTGTACCCTTAAATGACAATAGGTGCACAGCACATGTAATGTTCATGTGTCTTCTCGCAATTATCACTGGCCCTGTGTATCTCGTAATCGCTATAACCGGCCTGCTCTCGTCTATCCCACATGCTCCACTGAGATCCAACATCTAGTTTCAGGTGGCCTGTGGAACTACCTGTCAGCTGTTCCTAAGGCTGACTTCATCTCTGGCTACGCCTCCCTGCAGACCCTGAAATTTCCTTGCTCTCACTGAGACCTGGATTACTCCATCCAACACATCCACCCCAGCAGCTCTCTCCACAGCATATTCCTTCTCCCATACACCCAGACCCACTGGCAGAGGAGGTGGCACTGGTCTCCTGCTCTCTCCCTAATGGCGCTTTTCCCTCTTCAAGCTACCTAACTTCACTCCTTCCACCTTTGAATTCCATGCCGTCACAGTAACCCATCCTATACAATGAACCATTGTTGTTCTCTACCGTCCACCAGGCGCCTTGGGGGACTTCTTGGAGGAATTAGATCATCTCCTCTCACACATCCCTGAAACTGGCCCTCCCGCTGTACTTCTCGGAGACTTCAACCACCAGACGGGGAAGATAGACGAACTAACATCTCTGTTAACCGCCTTTGCTTTCTCACTGTCTCCGTCCCCACCGACTCATAAAGCTGGCAATGTCCTTGATCTCATATTCTCAAGGAACTGCGCTACTTCTAACCTCTCTGTAAACCCGCTCCACACATCCGATCACTTCTTCATTTCATTCTCTCTACCCCTTTCCAAACATAAAAAACTAATCTCTTCTCATCCTGCACCTGTCCGCCGTAACCTTCGTTCCCTCTCCCCCTCTCCCCCTCTACCTTTGCCTCGTCGGTGCTCTCAGCCCTCCCTTCCTCTGACTCGTTCCAACTCCTGCCTCCAAACTCTGCTGCAGAAACTCTCCTCTCTACTCTCTCATCCTCTCTGGACTCTCTCTGTCCTCTCACATCTCGGCAGTCCCCTCCTGCTCCCTGGCTAAATGACGCACTGCGTGCTAATAGAACCGTCCTTAGGGCAGCAGAGCGGAAACGGTGGAAATCCAAACACTGTGACGACCTCCTAACCTATCAGGCTCTCCTCTCCTCTTTCTCTGCTTCGATCTCTCAGGCAAAAAGCACTTTCTTTCAAGATAAGATCCAATCTTCCTATTCCAATCCTAAAAAACTATTTTCCATCTTCTCCACCCTCTTGGACCCTCCCAAAGCCCCTCCCCCCTCCTCACTTCTGTCAAGCGACTTTGTTAACCACTTTGAAAAAAAGGTTGAAGATATTCGCTCTTCTTTTTCTGACTCACCTTTACTCACCGCTGGGTCACCAGACCCTCCTTCCACCAACACACTAACCTCCTTTTCCCCTCTCTCTCCAAGTGAGGTTCTTACCCTCATTACCTCTGCCCGCCCTACCACCTGTCCTCTGGACCCTATCCCTTCAAACCTCCTTCAGACTATCGCTCCTGATATTCTACTGTTTCTCTCCCGTTTCATCAACACTTCTCTAACTTCTGGTCACTTTCCAAACAGTCTCAAGGAGGCAAGAGTAAACCCTCTCCTAAAGAAACCCACTCTCAACCCGTCTGATGTTATAAACTACAGGCCTGTCTCTCTACTCCCGTTCCTGTCTAAAACACTTGAACGCGCTGTCTTTAAACAACTCTCCTGTTATCTCCATCAGAACAACCTTCTGGATCCGCACCAGTCTGGTTTCAAGGCAGGTCACTCCACAGAAACTGCTCTCATTGCTGTCACTGAGGAACTGCACACTGCCAAAGCAGTATCCCTCTCCTCTGTCATCATCCTGTTGGACCTGTCTGCTGCATTCGACACGGTGAACCATCAGATCCTCCTTCACACTCTCCAAGAACTTGGAGTGTCAGGCTCAGCACTTTCCCTCCTCACCTCATACCTCAAAGACCGTACCTACAGGGTAACTTGGAGAGGGTCCGAGTCCGACCCTTGTCAATTAACTACAGGGGTCCCTCAGGGCTATGTTCTCGGTCCCCTCCTCTTCTCCCTGTACCCAAACTCGCTGGTCGCATGGTTTTTCATACCACTGCTACGCTGACGACACCCAATTAATTCTGTCCTTTCCCCGCTCAGAGACCCAGGTCGTCGCCCGCATCTCTGCTTGTCTAGCTGACATGTCTCAGTGGATGTCTGCTCACCACCTCAAGCTCAACCTTGACAAGACTGAACTGCTTTTCCTTCCGGGAAAAGATTGTCCCACTCTTGACCTGACAATCAACATCGGCACCTCTGTTGTTTCCCCGACTCAGACTGCAAGGAATCTGGGTGTGATCCTAGATAACAACCTGTCCTTCACTGCAAACATAGCTGCTACAACCCGTTGCTGCAGATACACGCTTTACAACATCAGGAAGATACGTCCCCAGCTGACACAGAAAGCGACGCAGGTTCTGGTCCAGGCTCTCGTCATCTCAGGCCTAGACTACTGCAACTCCCTCCTGGCTGGTCTACCTGCATGTGCCATCCGACCTCTGCAGCTCATCCAGAATGCAGCGGCTCGTCTGCTCTTCAACCTTCCTAAATGTTCCCAAACCACTCCGCTCCTCCGCTCCCTTCACCGGCTTCCGGTAACTGCTAGAATCCACTTCAAGACACTGGTACTTGCATACCATGCTGCGAATGGATCTGGCCCTTCCTACATCCAGGACATGGTTAAACTGTACACCCCAGCGCGTGCACTCCGCTCTGCATCAGCCAAACAGCTTACTGCACCCTCGCTGCGAGGGGGACCCAAGTTCCCATCAGCAAAAACACGTGGGTTTGCTATCCTGGCTCCAAAATGGTGGAATGAGCTCCCCATTGACATCAGGACAGCAGATAGCCTGCACATCTTCCGGCGCAGACTGAAAACTCATCTCTTTCGACTCCACCTCGATCGATAGAATTACTAACAAATAACTGCTAACAGAGCACTTATATACTAATAAAGGACTGGCTTATCTATAGCCAGTTGAGTAGCACTTGAAATGTTTGGCTCTATGAAACCTTATATGATTCTGTTTTCTTCAAGGTTGTGTCTTCCTGGTCGAATGTACTTATTGTAAGTCGCTTTGGATAAAAGCGTCAGCTAAATGCAATGTAATGTAATAATGTAAAGGCAGCATACACATATAACAGCAAGATTGCCTTGTTATTGTTACAG
This sequence comes from Gymnodraco acuticeps, assembly GCF_902827175.1. Classification (NCBI taxonomy): domain Eukaryota; kingdom Metazoa; phylum Chordata; class Actinopteri; order Perciformes; family Bathydraconidae; genus Gymnodraco; species Gymnodraco acuticeps. Next base: position 302,314 of record NW_022989762.1, on the reverse strand, counting down.
AGATTCAGGGAGATATTGAGGTGGAGTTCCAAGGGAATGAAAGGTACATAACAGACAGAGAGAGTGAGACAGATGTCAGCAGACTGCCAGGGGCCAGTATGTCAGGGGCCGACAATCAAGAGGCCACCTTACCAGAGATCAGTGTGCCAGGAGCCAGTCAGTCAGGGGTCAGCTATGAAGAGGCCAGTTTGCCAGGGTCAGGTGCTCCAGGGACCAGACTGCCAAGGGCCAGTTGTGACCGGGCTCACGTGGAGGATCTAATGAGGCAACTGAGAAGGGAGAGATTACTAAGAGAGAGAGCAGAGAGGGCTCTGGTAAACCGGAAAAGGATTAATTCGGCATTTAAAAAAAAACACAATTTGATTAATCTAAAGTTTAAAAAAATCTTCAACACAGACCAAATTAGAGCCAGATTACCGTCCATCTGATGAGGTTTTCACCCTTGTTCAGAACGTGGAGCAGCTGTTCCGTGTGAGGACGAGCAATTCCCTCACGGCCCGTCCACACAGCGGCGTGCGTTGAAGCTTCCAACGCTTCTGCCCATTCACTTTGAATGGGGTGACGTCACTTTTAGCCGAACTGCATTTTGGGAAGCGACGTGGAGCATTGCTGGCGTTGCTGGCTTCAAAAGTTGAGCAATGTTCAACTTTTGACGCCTCGACGGAGGCGTCAGCCAAGGAAATCCCGTTTATGCAAATCTGCCAGTACAAGCGCTAGCCAATCAAACCGCGTGTATGCTGGGAGAGACTACGCAGGTCATTTCCTCATATTCCAAAAAATGGAGGGAAAATTCATTATAGCGGTAGTGAATCACCCGGTGCTGTATGATCAGTCTCTGTTCATCTACCGGGATACAAACCGGAGGAGCGAGGCATGGAGGGAGGTGGCAGAGACAGTGGATGAAACTGGTAGGTTTTCGCCTGTTTGGGGATTTTATATCCAGTTTACTTCGTTTTAACATTGCTATTGCTTTGTATGTCGGGGGCGGGAGATTCATGTGATTGGTTGTTGGTCGCGTTGCTCGCAAAAAATCCCCAAGCTTCAGACACGCCCACCGCCAAGCGTCAACGCATGCCGCTGTGTGGACTGGCCGTCATGGAGTCCTCAAATGCAGTGTCACAGCTGGAACAAGAAGCCATGTTGCTGGACAGCAACCTTCCCTCATGCCATGACCTGAAGAAAAAAATCCTCTCAACATACATCAGGCTGAGGTTAAGGATTGCATCAAAGTGCATCAGGGCTTAGAGGAAGGATAAACATAAAGGGTATCTTGGCAGCAAGAGTCAGAGTAAGAAGGCAAAGAAGACCCAACAGACCTCTGCACCGAAGGTCATAACATCTAGGCCACTGCCAAACACCTTACTCGTTGCCATCGATGTACTTGGCATCTCCATTCCCGGTCCACCGTCAGCAGCCTCCAGCCTCCTCTTCTTTCAGCAGTCATCACCTGCAGCCGTTGCCAGCACCAGCCTCCTTCAGCAGCAGCACCCTCCAGCAGCAGCACCCTCCTCCAGCAGCAGCACCCTCCGCCAGCAGCAGCAGCAACAGCTATGGCTGACATATGAGGCTGAATAAAAAAAAAGGGCTTTTTTTTTTTTTTTAAGTGTTTATTTTGTTAAAAATAAACATTTTGGATGCATGACCATGTTTTAGGCTCATCCTTCATTCACTGCTGTAGAGTAGTCTATTCAGTAGGCTATTATTTTTTAAGACTGAATAATACCTTTGAAGAACAATCATTAAACTAGTGTGTATATTACAATACAAAGGAATCTATCCTAGCATGCCATCAAGCATTAAAAAGTAGCGCTAGGCTAGTTGTACAGTACAGATGAGTTAACACAGAACAGTACAAAAAAAACTAAGTACAGTCAACATGTCACATAATGAAATGTTAGTATATCCCAAAATTCAATGAAATATTAAATGAAATATTTATCACAAACGCCACCTCATTTCTACTAGTGCTAGCAGTTAATTCATATCATGTTTACTGAGCTGTGTGGTGTTTGTTCAACTTTTAAAAGATGTTTGAATGGTGATATACACAGTGATAGATGTTAAGGACTAACGTTTATAATAAATACATTTGTATTGATTTTAAGATCTTTTCATAGTTCATACAATCATACGTATTGGGATCATTTGTATTAATGTGGACCGGAGGGAGAGGGTGACGAGCATAAGTTTCACTTTCTCTAAAGTACTGCAGTCTATTCTCCTAAATCCTTTTGAATTCTCCTATCCACTATCCCTTAACCCCGTGACGTTTCACTCAGAGGTCAAGGAATAGGAGATAGGGTTAGAATTTAGGAGCTGATTTTTGGATTATCGGAACGCAACCTTGGGCTCTGGACAGAGCCACCCACGGCACTGGTTGTCTCCGAACCCGCCCCCTCACGATTTTGATTGACAGTGGACCTTCTTTGATGTTCTCATCCATGGTCGCGAGGCGCATCTGTTTCTATTTTCCTGTTTACAGTCATAAAACCTATTTTTACAACCGTCGTTTTGGCGTCCAATGTTACATTACCGTATCAACTTCAGTCTGCATACAGTTAGCAAGCCAGGCCAGCATTGCTAAAGCTAACGTTCCTAGGTTAAATTAACGTTAACTGTGATATTAATCAATGTCAACAGCCATGCGTAAATACGTCTGATTGTGAACATTAATTTAAGTTGTTAAACAACTCTTGTATGAATGAGCCTGTTGTAAGTAGTTACTACACTTCAGTGAGCAGTGGTACATTAGTCATACAGTATACGTGTAGGCCTAGTAGGGGGGGAAATAAACCAGCTCCAAGGCAATGGAAGCAGCATGACCTCAATCAGAAGATAAAGTTTAGCAACACAAGTATATATATTGACATGGACAAGATACTGGTGCAAATATTATCAATCAAATGAGTTACACTGAGTGACTTACTACAGACTAAAACATTATTATGATCATTTCAGATTGAGAAATGCCCCATGCATACATTTCAAATGTATTCTTAATAACTTAAATAGTTTACATAGCAGGTATGATAAACAGTCACAACATAATCAATGTCTTATTGTGTCCCCTCCTGCTCACAGCCCTGTTTAAACTATTTAAAGTAGCAGGGACAACCTATGTAAATTAACCTCGGGTTACATCTGGTGTACAGGGTTTATCCCACACTTTCTGTGTTTTTGATATACAAACAAATAAAATAAAATGTGCATTTCAGGTATGCTTGTGACATCTGTGTCATTGGGATGCTTCTGGAACAAATGATTGGCAACAGCCCAGCACAACTGGTGAAGCAGCTCAGGGAGAACCATGGCCGGTTGAACACTATTATGGGGAGTGAGCTGACTTTGTGGCTCGGCCCGGCCTCCCCCCTGTGGTTTGCCAGGAGCCCCCAGAGCCCATCCACATCCAAAGCAGTCCATGTACGGCAGGGATATCCTCTCTCACATGGACCATATCAAGGCCAGCATCACCTCCACATTTGGTTCCATCTTAAAAATGGACTCAACCAAAAAGGTAATATATAATGTGACTGTGTATTTGATTTCCATGTTTGTTATACTCTCCTATACACAATAGTTGATCGCACTGATAACATTACATATATCATTTTTATTATAAATGTGATTGATGAAATAGTCTGTTGTCACATTTCAGATCACAGAGCATTAGGCTGGCCACAGCAAAGGGACAGCGGCAGCTCTTCCCTGCTCCACCCTCAGGTCCTCAGGTGGTGATGCAGCTCTTCCCTGCTCCACCCTCAGGTCCTCAGGTGGTGATGCAGCTCTTCCCTGCTCCACCCTCTGGCCCTCAGGTGGTGATGCAGCTCTTCCCTGCTCCACCCTCAGGTCCTCAGGTGGTGATGCAGCTCTTCCCTGCTCCACCCTCAGGTCCTCAGGTGGTGATGCAGCTCTTCCCTGCTCCACCCTCTGGCCCTCAGGTGGTGATGCAGCTCTTCCCTGCTCCACCCTCAGGCCCTCAGGTGGTGATGCAGCTCTTCCCTGCTCCACCCTCAGGTCCTCAGGTGGTGATGCAGCTCTTCCCTGCTCCACCCTCAGGTCCTCAGGTGGTGATGCAGCTCTTCCCTGCTCCACCCTCTGGCCCTCAGGTGGTGATGCAGCTCTTCCCTGCTCCACCCTCAGGTCCTCAGGTGGTGAGTGATGCAGCTCTTCCCTGCTCCACCCTCAGGTCCTCAGGTGGTTATGCAGCTCTTCCCTGCTCCACCCTCTGGCCCTCAGGTGGTGATGCAGCTCTTCCCTGCTCCACCCTCAGGTCCTCAGGTGGTGATGCAGCTCTTCCCTGCTCCACCCTCAGGTCCTCAGGTGGTGATGCAGATCTTCCCTGCTCCACCCTCAGGTGGTGATGCAGATCTTCCCTGCTCCACCCTCTGGCCCTCAGGTGGTGATGCAGCTCTTCCCTGCTCCACCCTCTGGCCCTCAGGTGGTGATGCAGAGTTTCCCGGCACCACATCTGAGCTCTCAGATGGAGCTGCGGCTCTTCCCTGCTCCACCTTTGGGCTCCATGATATGTTCTCCAGTGAGCTCACAGGTTCCTGTCCTGGTTGCTGCTCCACAGGCCCTGAATGCCAGCCTCTCTCTGCTTTTCCTGCTCCTGCTCCATACAGCCAAACACTGACCCGTGCAGAAAGTTTGGGACTGCGGATACTGGACACAGCCTGTTCGGCCCCCTTAGGTCATAAGTGTAATGTTTAATGAAGGTTTCACATTGTTCATTGTTGTTATAGGACTTTTATTTTGACGCTTTAAGTTAGACAGGAAAGTAGGAGAAAGTGAACTGAAGAGTAAAAGGGTCAAGTCGTCAGAAAGCAATGACTGCAAGTGTAAGGATTAGTAACATGTATTGTGTGTATTTATGTGATGACATTTGGAGATGTTTAAGCTTGTGTGGAGTCTATTTGTATATAACATTACAAGGTTGATTCTTATTATGACATGATATGCTTATTGTGCTCATGAGATGTTGCTATGACTATGGAATAAATAGACACAATCACCAATCAGGTTCTGATGGGTTGGATACGAAACGAAGGGAATAGTCATAGAAGAAAGTTTAGCTGCATTAGAAATGTTGCAAAGACCAGACCAGACATACATGTCATTATTTGACCCGGTGTCTGCTTAATAAGTATTGTTGTTGTCTGCATCACCGCAGAATGATACAGAGTACTGTCATAAGGAAATTGATATTGATCCCCCCAGGGAACGTCAGTTAGAGAAACTAAAATAAATAATAAATGAGAGATCCCAAAACGTTGTTCTTTAAATGTTGTTTTGTGTTTTCTATTTGTTTTGCTACTGAGAAGCTCAAATGCTATAGTTATACAGTTGTTTCTGAAAAATCATACATAAAATAACTTAAATGTTATTGAATCTTATCACGTGATGTCTATATTTTTTGCAGAAAATTCTGGATGAAAGTATTGATAAGAGTATCGATATATACCAGTAACGATAAGCAGTATGAAAACGATACCAATCCCTACTTATTAAACAGCCACCACTGGAATCTTATATCGGGGTAGATAACCTTTATCTGCAACTGGACGTTTTTCCTTGTACGATGTGAGGGTCTAAGGATAGAGGGTGTCGTTTTTCACTCATACTGATATTCTGAACAATCTGTGCTGTTGTATTTGCTGTAAAGTGTCTCTACTGTAGGCTATTTGTATTATATGTACAGCACTTTGGCTCGACCAAAAATCGTTTATAAATGTGCTATATAAATAAAACTTGATTTGATTTGATTTGCAACTGAACATATTGATTTGAACAGAATGAATAGGCATGCAAACAGACAATACAAGTCATTTCAAATTTGAATGTCAACGTTTGAATTGAAGCTTGGCACTTTGTGGTACGATCCTCCTTACTTGTGTGTACTTGGATGGCATTAGTCCATACCACTGAGCCTGGTATCACACCTAATCATATTAGACTGTTGTCTAATATGATTATATATTAATAGGATATTAAAGTGACCATGAAGGTGACAGTGGAGATAAAGCTTATTCCTTTATCTGTGCCCCGTCCTTTTCTAAACTTGTGTTCCCCTCTCCTGTCAGTCATATGTTCCACACACTACTCAGTGACCGATTGACAGAAGATAAATAACAACAAATAATTACTCAAGACCAAAAGGTAAGAATTTCGGGCTGTATTAGTTTGGTGTCATTAGAAATGGGTTAAACATAACTCTACCTCTTCGCTGTTAAGTGGCGATCAATTGGTTTGCAACACATTTACATTCAGATATTTTCTTTGTATATTTATTAATGCAATACAATTTTACAAGAAATGCTTAATGTTTTAGGTGGTATTTGGTGGTATATATGATTATATCCTGTAATCAAATCATTTGTTGATAGATATATTATAAAGTTGTATGTCTGTTCAAGTCATGTTATTCCACGTTTAAAGTCAACTTTATGATCTTCATTTTAATTTCTTAAAACTAACCATGCACTAAATGAATTGCTTTGATAAGAAGAAGGATTTCACTGATTGAGATTAAAGGGTATTATCACTTTCTGTTGGATGCAGTTTTGATTAGGATCCAGCTGTGTCAGCACAATAGCTTTTAACCCTTAGATGCATAAGTGGGTCTTTTTGGACCCGGTGAGGTGGTTTTCTTTAAGTATTTTTGTAATTACATTTTTTTATCATTTCATATTCCAGCTATACCTTAAAAAACATGTTTTGGATATCATACCATTCACATTTTAAATTTACATTTTAAGAAATTGTAGTTTTTGTATTTCTACCCCAGCTTCCATAAGTGGGTCAAAAATTACCCGCATGCATTTCCTATGGGATCCTATGGGAACCTTTGATTCTTATCACCTGTGGCTGTCAGGAATACATTCACTGTGGACCACACAGACTACATCACAAGTGACACCTCTCAGGAAGATTATTTTACACAGCAAGATCTGATACCTGTCAGTATAATAATAATAATAATAATAATAATAATAATAATAATAATAATAATAATAATAATAATAATACATTATATTTGTATAGGGCTTTTCAAGGACTCAAAATCGCTTTACAATATAAGGGAAGGTTAGGGTGGGGGGGGTATAGGACTATCAAACTCCGGCATGGATTGATGGGGGGTGGGCTACGAGTAGACAAGAGGAGAAGAGATGAGTTTTGAAAAGGCACTGGAATACTGTGAGGGTCTCAGAATAGCGGAGATCTTTGCATCAATATGTTCAAAACGATCTTTTTCAAAAAGTAAAAAAAATGTTTAAAATTATAAATAGTGAAAAATTAAATATAAAACATTTCTAGTGTGAACCAAAATATAATACTAAATATTATACAAGTGATTTTTCTTAACCAAAATGACAAAAATGGCATAAAAACACATATTATTCTAATAAGGGTCCTTTTAGACCCACTTATGGAAGAGTGTAGGTCCAGTCACTCGGGCATCTAAGGGTTAATGTGGCTTCCTCCTGAATGCATTACATGATACTTTTTTGAGCACCAGTCATCAAAGTTGGCATCGAACAACATTTAATTTATTGGAAGAATTCATGCCACTTTCGGTTCATTTGACTCAAATGAACTCAAATGAACCGAAATATAATGATTCGACATCACAGATGAGAAATATATATTCAATCAAATGAATTCTGTATAGTCCTAAACCCTTCATTCATAAGTGAATATGCTGCCATCCAAATAGTTTTAAAATAAAAAGTTACATCTGTAGCTTTTCTCTAATTCTACATTTTTAGAATCACAGCAATAGAATAAAATAAAAAGTAGCTTGGGTTATAAAAAGGTACTCAGAAAAACATTTTTAGCAGAACATGTCAAATCACTCACATGCCACTACTTACTCAAATGCATTTGTAGACGTCAGACTTCTGGTAATCTCAGTATGATCTGATAAGTACACATCAGCCTGGATCACAGTAACTGATTGTGATGACAACATGCTGCTGATAGTTAGGTCTGCAAGTGTCACAGTGATCAGTGCTGCGTATTCAACTTAGGGCTATGTTAGGCTATACTAAACTTAGGGCTATGTTAGGCTATACTAAATGTAGGGCTATGTTAGGCTATACTAAACTTAGGGCTATGTTAGGCTATACTAAACTTAGGGCTATGTTAGGCTATACTAAACTTAGGGCTATGTTAGGCTATACTAAACTTAGGGCTATGTTAGGCTATACTAAACTTAGGGCTATGTTAGGCTATACTAAACTTAGGGCTATGTTAGGCTATACTAAACTTAGGGCTATGTTAGGCTATACTAAATGTAGGGCTATGTTAGGCTATACTAAAATGCCTGAATTAAAGACAATCATTTTCTCAGTATGTTTGCCTTTTGTCCAGACTAAATGTCTGGGCGTATCTTATTCTTTTGACAATACATAGACAATCAATTATCTTTATACCATACAGTTAAGCTTGAATTATGTATAAACACAACTGCTTCAAACAAGATACAATAAAATATAGTGAACTCACAAAGTCTGAGCTAACTATTTACTAGCAATGTACAAGCAATACAATCAAAACAAAAACTCAACTTGGTATTTCAGGGGTTTATTTGGGATGGAATTGTAAGATGTTCTTTCCTAACGACATGTGTTCACCTGCGCTCTGTGACCAGTGAGATGATCCAGTGTGTGTGTTCTCTGTTAGACTGCTAGCATGATGTCCGGCCAGGAGGAGGAGGAGCTACCTGTCAATCACACAGGTCAGCGGCATGAGTCAGAGAGATGCAGCAGACATTAATTGCTATATTGGCAGTCTAAATGCACTCTCTATATTATACGTTTTCAAAATCATCATATCATCATTAACACTTTGACATAAAACCGATACATATGTATTTTATTGAGGTATCATGCAATTATATTTCTACTGACTACATGCAGTTTCATTTATACGTTATATTTAAGTACGTTTTTATGTTTTTATTTGTGGTCTTTCTCTGTATCTGCAGGTCCAAAGGGTGTAATAAATGACTGGCGGAGGTTTAAGTTGGACAGCTTGGATCCGACTGTCCCTCAAAGCAAGAGAGAGCTGCTCAGACAAATGTCCAGCCCAAGAGAGGATGACAAGGAGAGACTCAACAGAAAGGTGGATGGAAACACTCATTGAACCTCACACAAAGGAAAGCATGACATTGATAGATATTAGAGTAAATTAGAGGATGGCAATAGACTAGAACTGTACAGTATGTGCCAATGAAATGCTTTCTACAGAGATTTAGAATCCAAATTACAACCTGAGTCTTCCACAAAGAAACAGACACACAAGACAGACTTAATCATACAACTAAGGTGCAGAATATTCTACTGCAGCTTTTTTTTGTTCCTCAGTAGCTTTTGACAAAAAACATCTGCCAATAGAATAGATTTGAATCTAACAACAACAAAAATAAGTAACACAATATTCCTCACCCCCAGATGAGTGCTCAGGAGTACGAAATGATCCAAGAGGAGGATGAAGGTAGCCTGAAGCGCTACAGAACTCAGTCCATGCAGGAGATGCACGAGCGCCTGAGCTTCGGACCCGCGTTTGAAGAAGTCAAAGAACTTGAGTCTGGAGACGCCTTCCTAGAAGTCATAGAGAAGGAACATCAGATGACTCTCGTGATAGTCCACATTTACCAGCACGGTGTCAAAGGTTGGATTCATAGGTTTAGCTCATCGACTCATGTTATAATTAGGGCTTCCCTCAACTAAGGATTTTTCTTGACGACAAATCGTCTTCAATTAGATTAGTCGACTAATTGTTGCACGTTTATGATATATTTATTGTAAGGCACTTTGGATAAAAGCGTCAGCTAAATGCTATGTAATTCAATGTAATGTAATATACTATATGTTTTCACTGCAGTACTGTTTGCTCACAGTTCTGCCTTGTTTCCTCCTAGGCTGCGAGCAGCTGAACTCATGTCTGGACTGCCTGGCTCTGGAGTACTCCAGCATCAGATTCTGCCGTATTGATGCTGTGGCTACAGGCGCTGCTGAGCGCTTCACCCCTGAGGTTAGTAAACTCTCTAAAGTAAAGCAGCAGAGAAAGTAACAATAATGGTAATATTATTAAGACAGGACCTATGACCAATTACACACATTTGATTGAATCACAATATTCCCAATCAGGTATATGTAGCAGTGTTTGTAGTCACACTTTTAAGAATAACTGTGAGGTCATGAGAAGCAAATTGACGTTAAACACCTCACATGACTAGCATTTGAGTGTGTGGCACTAGAAAGACCAACACCTTTTCAAAACCAGAACCAAAGAGCACAATCAAATTATTGACAAGACAAAATTGCTTTTGTCCTCTTATCATTGTGAACTAAATCATGCCTGAATGCAAAGCTTGACATGCATAGCGACAATAACTAAATTGCTCATTTCTTTCGTCATATTTAACGGCTGTAATAACAAAAACAAATCTAATTGTTGGTTTAGCATTTTCCACAGTTTAACTGACATTGGAGTTGCATTGATCTCCTTGTTATGGTAAAAAGGTTCAAATTATTGTTCTAAGATAATAAGTAGTGACTATAAAAGCAGTGTCACTTTCACTGAGCAGCCTCAGCCTGCAGGCTCATCTTCCTGTTCATGTGCTTCCAGGTACTTCCTGCCCTGCTAGTGTACAAAGCTGGTGAGTCACTGGCTCATTTCCTGGCTGTTACCAAACACTTCAATGAAGACTTCTTCGCAACAGATGTGGAAGGTTTTCTCAATGAATATGGCCTGTTACCGAAGAAGGAGTTCACAGCATGGGCTGATGATGAGGACGAAGGAGGGGATGTGGAATAATAGCAGAAGGAAAGAGAAACAGATGGAGGAGAAGGGGGGAGTTTGGAGAAAGGCAGAACAGGAGTAAATAGAGAGGGAATGTAACAATAGAGAGTTGAGGAAAGGGATTGGGGAAGAAGTGGAGGAAAACAGTGGCGGGGAAATGTTGCAGTCATGACACTAGAGTTAGAAAAACCTATACATGGCACGTGCAAATAAATACACAACAGTCAAATATGCCAGACACTGAATGCTGGTTATATAAACAGAGTAAGCTGCCGTGGGTTGTGTGAGAAAGTCTGTGCTGAAATATTGCTTTGCATCAACATTATAGCTCTACAATAAAAGGCCACTTAACCAAATGCTCTCAGTTTGGATCACAATACAGATATTCAGCAGGTCAGCTGTCAGACTTCTTTTGTGGTAATATTTGTACTTGCCACAATAGTACGCGGTGTGTGTGGGTAACATGCGTTTTTAAGTTGTTGAGATGTCACCCATCCACACAGCAAACAATGTGTAGGAATTAAGTGTGACATCATTTGAGGGACACACAAGTTACACATATTTGAAAAAGCAGTTTTAATAGAAAGATCCAATTTCAGAGACAAGTCCCCTGTTTTGCAAATCCATAATTTTAAAGTATTATAAATGATTGTTGGTGGAAAATACAGTTTAACTCTATTTGCTACTGTTACCGAATACTGTTGGAGCTGTGTGATTTTGCAGCTCCTCCTGGGAGACCGGAGGAGCCAAGACTGGATTCATTTGTTTCTACACAGAAAATATAGACTGTTCTCTCCTGCATTTCTTTAGAGTTGACTCTTTTAAGGGCAAAGAGCAACATTCACTACCGTAAATGGAACATATACAGTAACAGGAGGTCACACTATTGTCTACTTGCATCGGTTGCCAACCTGATTTACGAATATGATACTGAATGACGTGAAAACTATATAACATTACTTTCTGCTCCTTTTAGCAGCATATCTCGTGTGTGTGAGTTGAACCATATCTCTGTATGTGATTTAACTCCTTCTTGCAATAATAAATTGGGACCTGATCATTGATTCTCAAGCCATGAGAAAAGCCTTTTAAGTTATATTCTATGTAAACAACCCCCATAACCAATGGTTCATGTGTAATGAGTTAACTACACGAGGGTACCAAGGTGACAGAATTAAGGATTACAGTGTCTTAAGGTTGTACGTTATTTGGACGATCATTATAATTAATTGAAGCTCCAAGGAGAAGTATTTAGTCCGATAGTTCAAATTGGATGGATCAGTTCAACTTTCAACGCTGCTCTGGTGAAGCAAACATCCCCGAGTTCAGCCTCTCAGGCGCTTGCTTCCTCTCAGTCTCAACTGCTCCCAAAATGCTATACAAATCAAACGGTGTTGTCTTCTACATGATCAGGTGTTATGGTAAACCTTAATAACATATTTGGTTAGCTATGTATCTGTCAATATGTTTTATTGGAGCAGTTGTTGTACTTAGCACGAACATAAGTGCTGCCTGGTAGTCTGAACTTTGGGAAACATATCTTCCATGACCCATGTTTGTAGTCCATTCTCGCTGTTTTGACAGTGGGGCTAGCGATTAGCACAATGATTCTATGGTCGTGATTTGTGTGATCCAATAAATGTTAGCGAGCAATTACATTAATTAATAAAGTGAAACCTCACATTTGAAGAAGATGCAGGATGACGCGCGCTACCTCAAACGGTGAGACATAGAGCTAACATAAATCCAACAGCGTTAGTTAAATATGTTTTTTTGTGAAAGTAACGTAAGCTAGCTAACATTACTACCATTCTTTCTGCAATATATCTGTTAATATAATTAAAATATGCCAACATACTACGTCAGCTGCAACTATAGACGTTTGCCAAGCACCGAGGGTTGATAAGACTAGTGTTAGTTATTGAAATCCAATCGTATCTAATTAGTCTTGTTAACGTGTTATTACCTGGAGAGAAGCTCACACCAATGATTGCTATCATTTCGGGTAATTTTATGTTTTCGTGGTCTTCGGGCAAACGGAGCACCTAATGTTGGTGGTCCTAAGAGATTTTTTGTATTCGCGTTAACCTCCCAAACAATTCGGCATACATGTAAACAACAAATAAAACATTTGTCATGCTTGCAGCTGATCTGTGTGAATCGGTACACCGAACAAACTTGTGTTGTGTGGTGGATTTTCACAGTGCCGAATCTACCACAATACCATACAAACACTACATATGTATTTCATTTCCAACCGACCAATTATTTATGCCGCTAAACACAACGCCATTAAACCAACAGATAATTGAACGGGGTTCGCCATTACGTTCCCTTAATAAAGGGGGCTGGGGTATCTTCGTTACAGCTAACATAGCTAGCAAGCTACTGTGAAACTTATACAGAGCGATAAACTGACTAGCAAACGAGCTTCTGTGGAGCTGTCTTACACTGAGTTGAGCTAGTTTTTCTTATAGTTCAGCTCTTTATGAAACATACGTTAGTATGTTAGTCGGTTAACAGGCCTCTGCTGTACAGTATCTCGCTCTCTGGGTGTGTCTTCCATTACACTAGGCACTATCATATGTTTGTTTTGATGGATGCTTACATCGATGGTTTAATGTGTTTGAATGTTACTGGCTTGACAGCCGAGGACCATAACAGAATATACCAATATCTTAATTTCTTTATGCATTTATTTTTGCTTGTTTCCTTAATCAACATTTAAAGTCATTTCGAGTAGATAACACTTTATTGTCGTTGCACAGAGTACAGATACTAAGACAACGAAATGTAGTTAGCATCTCACAAGAAGTGCAAAACAAGCAGAAAGTGCAGAATTATTCATGCTATCATATACATATATACATGTGGAAGATACAAACGGAAGTGTTTACACTATGAACACTATAAGGAGGTATACACATAATTATAAACAGCAATATCATTATATACACTATAGATCAGGTATACAAATAGACAGTATAATACACTAGAAATAATGTGGAAATGGAGACATTTGCTTGTTAGTTTTGAGAGAGACGTTGATTCATTTATGGAATTTAAAACTTAAGCCAAATGCAAGGGTTTGTAAAAATGTATTTAAACTGGAGTTTTACAAAGTTATGGAACAACAATGTTTTTAGTTATTGTTTTCACATCTGCTGTTCATCTTCACCCAAAGCAAAGTGACTGCGGGCAGTCTGGATGTGCACCCCACAGAGAAGGCCCTGGTGGTTCACTACGAGGTGGAAGCCTCTATACTGGCCGAGGGAGGAGGGCATATGCTGGGTGAGCGGAAGGAGGGACAAAAAATGTGAGTTTACTCTTGATTCCCACACAGAACCCTATTCTTTACCATAAGCTCTGAGGCTGAAGTCTCTCTTTTTTTCTTCCTCTATTTGAAGTGAAATGAAAGGAAGTTTAAGTTTGAGCTAAATACCTATTATTATCTCCTTTATCTCGCCATCCACTCCAGATTTTATTCACATCTTTCTCTACCTCTTCCTCATTATTGTTTTTTAACCATCCTGAGTGAATAGGATTAGATAACCATATAAACAGTCATCTGTTTGGTGTGCTAACATGGAATGGACTAGTGTCATTTATCAGCTTGTTCCTAAAATATCTGGAAACATTGGAAATAATGATGGTAGAAGTATTTTTTCACCATAATTATAGGTTGGTAATGATCTTTCATCATGTTACATGTACTTCAGTTAAGTATTACGTTTCAAATGACTCATGCCTGCATTCTTATAAACATATTTAACACTTCCTTGTCTTTGTCCTCACTCCAGTATCCGAGTGAAGAGTCTGTCTCCGAGTACAGATGTGGGGGCTTTGGCAAAGAAAGTGGTGGAGGAGTGTAAACTCATCCCTGCTTCCCGTTTGCCCCAGGTGGAGCAGCTCCTCTACTACCTGCAGAACAGGAAGTCATCTCCTGTGGAGGGCAAAAGTCAGTCATGTCTTCTTTTTTCCAACCTTGCTGTTGAGTCTCAACATATCCCATAGTTCACCATCAAAGTTAGATGCAAACCCAATAGACAAATTCAGTTTACTTGAAGCATCTACAGTGGCACAGATGAAGGTTGTGTCTTGTTTTTCCAACCCAGTTTAGATTCGACCACTGCAACTTCCGCATTAACGTAGCTCTGCGTAAAGAGAAGGTCGCCGTTAACGCTGAAGTAATATCACGTCTACTCTAGCTTGATCAAAAACGATATGGGCTGTATATCAGTCAGTGCTTCATAGAAGATGAAAACGCGCTTTTTTAATATGAAAGAAGATCACAGTTATGCATAGCTGAGTAAATGTTAATATTATGTTTTTATATTAATTCACCATGGATTTTAAAATGATAAACTAGAGCAGTGGTTCTCAACTGGTCAGGCCTCGGGACCCACTTTTTTCTTAGTCAATAGATCGCGTCCCGACATTTCGAACCACTCAAATCTATTCAACAAAAAATCGTGCAGTAATATATACGCTTTTCAGCATACATTATTAGTTAAAGTGAAGTGCAGTGCATATATCCCTTATATCCCTTGTTCACAGAACAAAAACATGCTTTTAAATAAGGTTTAATGAGATGATGGAATCAAAGCTGAACTGTATAACATAAAAAGGCACACATGCTGACAACCCAACCGGTCTGGGGGGACTCTCCCATTCTGGTACACTCTGAGAAGAAAATAAATAGATGTATTACTACCCGACATATTCATAATATTTTATGCCATTGTTTGTTTTTCACTTTGTTCTGACAGCTTGCTGCTCCACACAGAGAGAAGAGTAAAGAGGAGAGAGTCTGTGTGAATTACTTTAAATTGTGGGTAAGGGTAGGTAGTTCTGTGACCTGTCAATCATCAAACTGGGGGTCATATTTCATTATGTGTTAAATTAATTTGTATTTGAAGTTGTACCCATGGATGTATAAAGAATAGTTCTACCGCAAAGTTATTCTCCGCGGGGACTTCCGGCAACAATCTTGATTCTGATTGGCCAGAAGACTCGAAAAAACATCAGCAAAGATGTTTTATTGAGAAGATGATCACTACGTGACAGAAGTTTTCAAAACCGTTGATGGTCTCAGGTGCTTCCAGTCCAACGCCTACTGCATGCAAAGGGTTAGAAAATCGGGACTTCAAAATTAAAGTTTGATTTTTTCCCCCAACAAAAACAAGTAATTTTTTTTTCTTTTTTTCTTTTCTTCACTCACACATCTGCGACCCACTCGAAACGGGTCCGCGACCGTTAAGAGCTACGTTAATATGGAAGTGGGCGTGGCTCGATCTAAACTGTGTTGGACAAACGATAGACGCATGAAGGTCAAATCATCACACTTGTACATGTAAAGCTTTACTTCAAGGCTTGATTAACATATTTCATCGATCTAATCATTTTTTGTCCCTGAAATCACTATTTGCTGATTCTTGTCTTTCTATAACTTAGAACTTCTAAGGAAAGACAACCTTAAAAACATTAAACATGTAACGACTCAGATGTGTCTGATCACTGTTTACCAGTTAATCAATCCACCTTTCAGATGTTGTGATGTTGAATACACGATGCAAGGATTCTGCAGAAAATATAACTGTATAATATAAACAATATTATACAATCATTAACCTTATAGGAAGAAGCAGGCGTTTCAAAGGAAATACTGCTATGTTTCCTAATGTTCTTCCCGTATGTGTGTCACCAGTGGAGAAGAAAGAGAAAAGACCTGTGAAACCCAGAGAGCTGACTCCTTTTGATGGAATGGAGGTAACAACTAAAACACTGTGTCCTACTCCCCCCTTATCTCAGCTCTCAAACAGCATTCTGTAAATGTTGTTCTGTGTATTTCATGAACATTCTTCAGCGTTATATCCTGATTAGCAGTAACACCAAATTTGAGTCCTCCATATCATGCAATAATGTATGACTTCCATTTAGGCCCCATCCACACAGAGACGATATCAGTTGAATCTGCTAACGTTCTCTATCGTTTAGACGGTTCGTCCACACGAGGCCGAAGCGGAAACGCGGATTCGGAGCCCAAATCCAATACACTTTGATAACGGCTCCCAAAGTGGGTAGGTCTGAGGACGAAACGCTTGCGGCTCCGTGTGTACGCCCTATACGATCATTCCCTGAAAACAATGACGCCGTAGCCCCGCCTCTCCCCACCTCTCCTGCTCACCCCCGCGCCACCCGCGTCATTGCTGATGCGTTTCGCCAACAACAACAACAACAATGGCGGATCACAGGGTTGCTTTCCTGCTCCAGACGCTACTGACCATGATACAACAAGTGGACAAGGAGAACTACATGTTGCTAAATCCACCGCGGAGAATAACCAGAAGGGCAACCAGGCAACCATGGCAACCATGCTCGGTGAGTCTTATTTGCTGCTTTTGGTGTATTTTGTGGTGTAAGTACAGCGCCACTTAAGGGCCCGGCATATATACTACAGCGTCTCCAGCGTTTTCGTGTGGACGGACCAAGCGGCAAACTCTGGGGAAGAACCGGGACGCCAATACGGAAGTGCCACACACTGCAGTTCATATATTGGCCGATAGGGACTGGCTGCAGAAAGGAGCAATTTCCATAGACCCCCATGTTAAAATGCCCAACTTTACAGCAGAAAAAAACATGTTTCTACCCATGGATGCAATAAATATTATTATGAATATAGTTAGGTTCCACCTTCATGATTATGGATCTGTGAGTGAATTGTTTTCTTTTTATTTATATTAGGTCTTAACGTTTTTGCATAAATTAGGGCGTGGTCACATTGAGTGACAGCTCTGTGAAGTGACTGCTGCTGTTAGCTTCTTGTCTCTCTGCTAGCTGCTCCGTGAAGCTACAGGGACTCTGCCTGCTCAGCTCATCCAGGGAACACAACTTGAAGCCGGCCGTGGTTGTTTGTTCTTCATGCTTATATATCGGACTATTGTGACTCGCTCTGCGATTAAAACAGACGGTGCATGCATGCGGTAAGTGAAAATCGAGTACTTATTTATGTGTTAATGATTTTAATCGGCTACGTAATGAATGTTAAGGCTTGGTTTAGTGTGTAAGTGAGTGGTAGCTACATCGGTGCTAACGATGCTAATCGTAGCCTACAAGTTAAAATCATAGACTGTATATATAAAGGTTAAAACGAAATAGACAAGTGTTAAGCGTTAAGTGGGATAATACTGTAAAACAAACGGCTTCTGTTTGAGGTTGATAAAATAAGGTCATCCTTGTAACTTAGAGATATTTTATTATGTACGTAGGAACTGTATGCATCGCTAAGGTTAATTTAAATTGGCTATGCTCAAGTATGTAGACAAGCTAACGTCGAAGTAGTGTATGTGAAATCAACCTCACAATAAGATGTGTGTATATTACAATTATTAATGTCATATCTCAAGATGATTAGTTAGATATTACAATATGGTTGGTTGAGCTGGAGTTCATTATTGAGCTTACACATTAATGTTACAGTCATCTGAAGAACGAACCCAAACCTTGTTGTTTTTATTAATTGCATTACCAAATGGGTATCAAATAAACAGTAAGCATTGGTAACACAACTTCCAAAGTTACAGTAAAATAAAAAGGACCCTGACTCGGACAATACACAATCCAACATGTTCAACAGAAGAGAATAAGTTATATTGTTTGTACACATGGTACTTTACAGATATATCTGTTTGTTTAAGGTGTCCAGGTGATGCAGACAGGCTGGACCAGAGAGTGAGAGACAGAACTGGACTCCTCACAGCAGTGAACTTCAGCACAGGTACAAAGACTCTTTTTTTACTGTACAAAGAATCAAGAAAGATATTGGTTTAAATGAATGAAGTATTGACTTTAATACACTGATATGTATTCCATTAAACAATACTAAATACTAGATCACCTACACATTAGTTAAGTTGAGGGTTTTTTCCATGCAAAAAGTTAAATTTTAGATATTTAGCAATATGACTTTGTCAGCTTTCTAATGTAATGTATTGAAGGCAAAGATATTTAACACATAGTGAGAACTGCTACTATTTATCTCCGAATATTGTCTGAAAAAACGTGGTAAAAGTTATCCTTTCAGTGAGACAACAGAGCAAGCTTCTACAGCTGCACTACGTTTTGATAACAGTTCAATATTATTTTGATAATAACATATATTTCAATGTTGATGAACTTCATTGTCTTTGTAGCTCTGTTGAAATAAAATAAAAAATTACAATTACAAAATAATTATATCTACAGCCCCTAAACACACAAACACACCGCTTTCATAAATAACACACTTGTTCTGCAATAATATGTTTTATGTTTCCTGTAATTTTTGTTAGGAAAGGACATGCCTGAAAGACACGACATTTTCTCCTTCTCTGAGGGTCAAGAAGAACATCCAAGAGGAACATTAAAAGCTGATGTTATGAGATTTTAAGACCGTACAGGACATTCACTTTGAAACTACTTTTATTGTGAAAACACAGTCAGCTGATCAAATGCAGCTATTTCCACATCTACACTCCATCAGCTGATTATTTATATTTGCCTCACTTTATGAGCTTTACATCACTTGTGCCTTGTACCGCAGAGTTTGCAACATCTCAAATAAATGGGGCCAATCTTCAGTCAGATGTGAATGTGTAATCTAACATTTTCAGTAAGAATAATGGACAAAAGGAGTGCAAATACAAATACAATTTACTGAAATGTGAACCAAAAGTTAATCAAATGTTTTAAATAAAAAGCACATATGGATAGAAGGTGTAAACCTATTAAATGTATAAGTGAACACATTTAGTCAAATAAAGTGACAGACTAGGCCTGTGCAGTTGGTATCAGCTATGCCCGGCATGGGCTCCTCCATCAGGCCTGGTCCTCCTCGCAGAGGAAAGACCCTCAGTCCTCTCCAAACCAACAGACAGGACGTCCATCACACGGAGGTTTCTCCCTGAAGTCTCTGCAGCTCTCTGGACACCACGCTGTCTCAATCCGTCCACACTGAATATGAGAGGGGGAAAATGAAAATAATAAATGCTTTAGACAATAAGAAACATAAAGTTGACTGTTGAATTGCTCAGTTTTTTTAGATTGTCAATATTACTGTATAACTAATATCTCAGGTTAAGAGGCACATTCAAATAAAGATTGGTCTTTAAATACATGTTGTCTTTTGAATTGTTTGTCTAAAGTCAAGGATCTAGAACTGGTACTTAGTTTTAATGATACAGTCTGGTTATTATGCTGTTTGGAGGAGGCCTCACAGGTAAGAGCACTAACTAGCTACCATCACATGTACCTTAGCTTGACTTAAATGTATTAAACGTATAGTTAAGTGATATCAAAATACAAATAACTAATGTCATGCAAACATATTAATATTTGCTTGATTCCAGTGTTGAATTTAGCACAATTGCATACAAATGTTAAGGGCTTGTAAGATTCTGAAGTATTATGCTAAAAACTCAATAGCTTAGATTATTATCGATAGTTATGCTGAATAGTTTCATGTCCGCTTACCTTAGAAACGTAAAATGCCACGGCAAGCTTAGCTTGGTAGCTTCAGCTAGCTCTGGAACTTCCAGCTCGGTGGCAGCAGGTCCCGCCTCGGCTCCGCCTCTTTGCCCTTATTTGGAGCAGGCGGGAGTTGAACTCTGAGGTCACTGTCGAGCCGTTAGTGGCCGACTCCGCCTACTAGGCTTCTAGTAGGGCTTCTCGGCAACTCTGCAGAATCCTATGGGTGACGTCACGGACCCTACGTCCATTTATATATACAGTCTATGGGACGGACATGTTTCTTGAGCCGATTCCGTGTGGACGGAAGACTTTTTTGATATCGACTACGGTTCGTTTTCGTCTCCGTTTCGTCTCCGTGTGGACAGGGCCTTAATCTATATGGCTTGTAGGAATCCAAGCGCATATTTAGCCATTGTTGATTGTTTCAATTATCATCATCATTTGTTTACACCAAAATTAGTCAGTACCGGCAATTGTCAGCTGGATGTGATTCAAATGATTTGGTCCACCTGTGCTGTGCTGCTCTTGTCTGGAAAGAGAGAAATGGTGATCTGGTTCAGGTTCCTTTTCTTGACCGTACGGTTTGTTTTATTTTCTTTATTAAACATCGTGAAACTTTGACTCGGGACGGACTGCTCATTGGGAACGAGTCATAACGATGGGCCAGGTGTCGCCTCTTAAGGGACATATTTTAATGGAAGTTTTGTCGCTACATGGCTGGTAAAAGAAGAAACCCCATTCTCTTCGGTTCGAAACATAATCTCAGCAAATCCGACGACTTCTCAGTTGCAGTGGGTGACATTATTGTCACAAGTAAGAAGGAAATTACATACCTAGGATCCAGTGGCGGCTGGTGGAAAATATTTTTGGTGGGGCTGTTGATATAGTGAGTAAAACAATTTTTTTTGGGAGAAATTACCCCTTAAATTAGGACTTCTGGTGATGTAATGGCGCGTTTCCAGTGCAGCGCGGAGCTCGCTTTAATGCTGCGTTCAGACCGGACGCGATGCGAATATTCGCTTCGCTCTAAACGCTCCTATCGCTTCGCTCTAGTCGCTCGAGTTTCACCGCGGCTGCCAGCTGTGTTTACTCGCATCATTCAAACAAGACGCGTTGGCTCGGGAGCTACAACTACAACAAAATGAACATATTTTACCGTGATTAAATTGTAATACACGTTTCTAAATGATGCCGACGTAACAACATACTGATACCGGTTAGTAAAAACCATGAATTAATGCTTTGACAAGTCTGCAGACAGACGGCAGGCGAAAAACCTTTTAGAATGCTTGTTTTCTGAATAGAGCTTGGCTAAGCTAACGTTAT
This sequence comes from Gymnodraco acuticeps, assembly GCF_902827175.1. Classification (NCBI taxonomy): domain Eukaryota; kingdom Metazoa; phylum Chordata; class Actinopteri; order Perciformes; family Bathydraconidae; genus Gymnodraco; species Gymnodraco acuticeps. The sequence continues at coordinate 280,675 of NW_022989762.1, read as the reverse complement.
ATATGCTCCGATCGTCCACACTCACAACAACGGCCTATACAGACATAAATAAACCAGCGACTGTATTCTCCATGACACAGACAGTCTGTGGTTTGTACTTGTTTAACTTTTGTCTAGTTTCTAAACAGATCGTATCTGTCCCCGGCTGTTTGAAGAGCAAGCATGGGAAACAAAAGATAGCATTTACCTGTTTGCATCCAGCTAGCCATGCCTTTCTGGTGTACCAGCTACGTGAGAAGCCTCGTTGATACGTTTTGTCTTTTTCACGAGCTTGCTATGATATATACAAATCGGGTTGGTCCGGTCCAAGGTCTTTAAGTATCAATTTATCTCCCAAACTTCTCCTTTCGAAAGGATTGGAGAGTAGCTCTTGCACGGAATTGGGCGGGGACCGAGGTCCGGCGACTCCACCTGCACACCATTCTCATCCAAATACTGCGTCACCTTGGTCACTCACGAGTCTAAAAAACAACTCACGTCAACGCACGTAAGCAACGTGGGCGCCAACGTGAGCGCCCTCGTGACCAAAATATTTGACGGCGCTGATTGGCTGAAATTATGTTTCGGCGGCACAGTTTACTATTGAGACTTTTGCAACGTGCTGGTTGCTGCTGTTTGGCTCGGGGGCTCCGCCCGGTAATGATAAACTAATGCCATGCCAAGGCCAGGCAGGAAACATGTGACTTATCAGTAACTTTAGACATCGTAACACAATTTTAAACGAGATTTTATTGTAGATTATACATTTTACTGATACCAATTGTATGATATTTACCTTGTTTATTAATAATAAAAATATAAAATATATATTTTTTTAAAATATTTTTTTTAAATTTTATTTATTTTTTAATATATTTTTTTGTATGTGGGAAGAGGTGGGGCGGCGCCCCTAGCGCCCCTATCGGCCGGCCGCCACTGCTAGGATCTATTCTTGAGGCAAACCTCTCCTGTGACAAAATGGCATCTGTTAACTGTGATGGTTATTCTCGTGTCCAGGAAAGAGAAGCTTAAAAAGGAGACTAAATGGAGTCTCTGAGATGTTTTCAAATTGGTACTTTAATTAATAAAAAGCGTGGTGAAGTCACAAACAGGATATTGTCCGACAGAAAAGCAGCTGTCTCTGGCCCTCGCTAGCAGAGAAAAGAGGCCGAACCGCTCAGGTGCTGCTCTTATATAGCTTCTGCAGGCTCCTCCCTGCGGGCCGGCCCTCCACATCTTAATGTCCGTTGTTACGTTTAAACAGAGGATTCAGGCATTGTACATTCAATACATACTTAAACACGCCTCTTCTCCTCATATTGTCTTTCATCACTTTTCCTTTAACACATTCTAAACGTTGTAGTTAATATTCTAAAAAATACAGAAAATACTTCACGGCTGGTTTGGTTTCTGGTCATTCCGGATGTTGTCACATCTTACCCACGTCTGTAAACAATAACTTTATTCAAATAAACTATACCTTCATTTAATATTCAGCAATAATAATACGTCTATAGTTGCAGTGTTAAAATCAGTAGGTTTCGGTGTGCATCACTCCATGTCATTTCGCTACTAAATTAACCTCTATAAGAAATGGTAAACTAGCCACATGCTAACCGGAGATGAAGGATTTTCAGAATAAAAGCTTAACTGGTTGTGCACAATAATTTTCTGGTTTTTCAGTATAAAACAGCATTTAAACTGAAGGTACATTTAAGGTACATTATGCCATCAAAACATTGATTTTAATTTCTAACACATCCAATGTAATAAAAAAAGTCAATCAAAGAACTAGATTCCTATACCGGATCTCCTCTCTGGTAAACAAAAACACCCTGAAAACTCTGGCAGGAGCACTCATTCAAGGGTACTATGACTATGCTTGCACGTCATGGTACCATAGCACCTCCAAGGCGCTAAAAATAAAACTTCAAACATGGCAAAATAAACTGGTCAGACTACTGCTTGACCTTTCATCTAGAACCCACCTCACCTCTGCCCACTTTGAAAACCTAGGATGGCTTAGAGTAGACGACAGAGTACAGCTACTTGCAATGGGCCTGGTCTACAAGATCCACTACACCTCTATGGTACCCATGTACATGTCAAAATCCTTCCCAAAGGTCAAGGAATACCATGATCATAACACCAGAGGGAGCTCCACAAATCATGTGAAACCCAGATTTGGCACAAAAAAGGGGGAATACACGTTTCGCAATTATGCCACATCAAGGTGGAACGCTCTTCCCACAACTGTAAAGGAAAGTAAAACTATACTTACCTTCAAAACCTCTCTTAAAGAGCACCTTCGGGGGAGAGCATTGCAAAACTGGCCCCGGTAATGGTACAAATCTCAACCTGTCGTTCAATGGACAGCTTCCCCCCCCATCTATGTATATACTCGCATTTTAGACTCTGTTACTAACTGTATATCTGTAGACTTGGTATGTCTTAAATGTCCGGTTAGGATGTATTAGAACGAAATCTAAAATGAAAATTGTAAATAAGCAATCTGTATGTAAAAAACCACCTGTATGTAAATTGTAAATAAGCCATCTGTATGTCAAATATGTCTTATATGTCTTAAATGATATGATGAATTGGAAATGGGGGACCCTGATGTAAACAAGACGAAAGTCTTTCTCTGGTCTGCATCCCCTTAACAATTGTATGTTTTGAGCTGTACTGTACTGTACCCAATATACAAGCTGTTAATAAACTTTTCAATCAATCAATCAATCAAACCTAAAAGCTTAAAATCTACCTCTGTAGTAGTGTCATGCATTGTTATCCGTCAATAACAGTGTGTCTCTCTGTCTTCCTGTTTGTCTCTGCAGCTAAACGAGGAAGCCAGTATAACCAGAGTGGATGAGTACATCGAGCTCCTGTACGAAGGAATCCCAGAGAAGATCCGAGGCTCTGCGCTCATCCTGCAGCTCGCACGCAACCCCGACAACCTGGAGGAGCTGCTTCACAACGGTATGGTGTCTTTCAAACTGCTGCTACTGATGTTTAAAGAGTACTTTAACAGCTACAGATGTGGGACCTTTTGCCCTCCTCAAGCCAATCAAAGGGTGCGTTCTTTATTTTTGATTTATTGCACATCAAAAAGGCACATGTCAAATTCAAGACAATACAATTCACAACAACAGAAAAAACCTAAAGAAATAACCAGATAAAAGTTAATTATAACGAAATTAAATCATCTGAGTGGTCATCAGATCATTTGTACATCCATTTATTTTAGCATACAGTGGCATGAAAAAGTATGTGAACCTTTGGAATCCCTGGTTTTATGCATGAAAGTCACAATTATAGACTTTATAATGATATAACCCTAACCCACAATGTGCTTAACCTCTTAAGCACTGTTGGGCTCCCCCAACGTAATTTACAGTTTTTTACTATGTTCAATCTGAATTTTCTTTCAAATAAAAAACATCTATATTGATTCTGACTTTTCTACATCCAACTCACAGGTTTATCATTACTTTGAAAGATGATAAATGTTTGTGTGATATTACTAATATCACACAAACATTTATCATCTTTCATGACTTTATTGAATATACCCATTACACATTCACAGTGCTGGTGGAACAAGTGAACCTTTGGATTTAATAACTGGTAAATCCTCCTCCTGCAGTCATAACCTCAAACCAACACTTCGGTAGCTCCAGGTCAGTTCTGCACATCGTTCAGAGTTGGACCGTTTTTCTCACAGAACTGCTTCCGCTCAGCCATATCCTCAGGAGGTCTGGTGTGAGCGGCTCCCTTGGGGTCACTCCACAGTTCTCTATTGGGATAATGTCTGGGCTCTGACTGAAACACTCTCAACTATTTCTTTGTACTAAGACATTCTGAATCCTTAAAGAGCCTGTGACACGAGTTTCCCCCATCATCCAAACCCATCAATTTGAGTAAATATTGTCCCCTTGAAAACCGTTACTGAACTGATTTTGGATATTTGTACTTTGATAACCATTAATTTGCCTTTCAATGTTGAACATTTTCTGGATCTTATCGGGGATTCTTCAAGTCCCGCCAAATTATGTATGACGTCATTGCGGGCACAGCGCTCCAGCTGCACCGTTCAGGATCCCAGCATCTGCATGTAAACGCACGATGGTGCACACAGCAGCAAGCTCAGACAGCGATGACAGTTTAATTTTGAACGTGTCTGAGAGCTCATATGAGGCTGAAGGATCGGTTTATGTTGTATCTGTTAGAAGTTTAGGAATTAGGTGCGTCAATATGGGCGATCATACGGTCATGTAGCCAGTGGTGGAATGGGACTAAAAATCATCCCGGGACTCTCGACCGGCCCACTTCAGTACCGCTAGTAAATTGTCAACGGGGGGAGTGGGGGATGATGTGATTTATCCGACCGGCCCACTTCGGTACCGGCCCATCGGGATTTGTCCCGATGGCCAGTCCGCCACTGCACCCAGCCCACGTAAACTGTCAACGGGGGGAGCCTCGCTGCGGGGAAACGGTGGACCTAGTGTCCCGATCGGAGTGGGAATAATAATAATAATAATAATCCGTGCATTTTATCCATTAATTTCCCCAACATTGTGGTAAAAAAAAAAACACACGTTTAATCCATGTTGGTGTACTACAACTACAAAAAACATCGGTTTGTTTTCTCATCAGGAAATGCAGACCGGCTCAAACAAACGATTTTTAATCATCATTCTCACGATCATTTAATCTATCATATGTTCGCCGAATTGACATGAAAGCACTAATAAATGTAGTTTCATCCACTTGAGTTTACAACTACAAAAATAATCGATTTGTTTTTATATCACATCCTACGGGAGGAAATTCAGCAGCTCTCACTTCCGATTTTTAATCCTAATTTAATCATCATCTTCACCACGATCATTTATGTTTATGTTCACCGAATTGACATGAAAGCACTGACAAATATGAATATACTGTAGTCAACTTCATTAAAACGTTATTAACGTGCCTAAACTCAGTAATTCACAATTTCTACGCATGACAACACACTTTGTCCGTGTTTGGCTCTCTCGCCGCACAGTGAAGCGTTCCCGCATTGACGTCACTTCCGGCTTCCCCCAAAACTTAAAATGAGTCGAAGGAATTTCCCCGCGATGTTCGAAATTATTGATATTTATCGGAACGGTATCGCACCTTCTTTTTAAAACTGACGGTTCGAGATTACTAGTAGCCCAATATTTCATTACACAACAGTTGTTGGGATGCTGTCACAGGCTCTTTAAGTCTTTGATAGTTAGGGTCATTGTCCTTCTGCACCACGCAACTTCAGTTGATCTTCAGCTAGCAGACAGCCACTCTGACATTATCCTGTAGGATATCTTAATGAATTCTGAAACAGTTTTTCCCTCTGATGATGGCAAGCTGTCCGGCCCACAGGCAGCACAGCCGCCCCAAATCATGACGCTCCCTCCACCGTACTTTACCGATGGGATGATGTTTTGATATTGATATGCGGAGCCGTTTTCATGCCATACAGAGTGATGCGTGTTGTTCCCCTATAGTCAAACCTTGTTTTCATTCATTTACAAAAACATTTACGCAGTATGATTGTGTGTGGTGTTCAGGTTCTCTTTGGCAAACTTCAGGCACACAGTGGTGTGATTCTAAAGAGCAGCGGCTTCCTCTGTAATGTCCTGCCATGGACACCATGCCTGATCAATGTTTTGCGTATAGTAGATTCATGAACTGAGAAGTAACCAGTTCCAATCATACCTAGAATCTAAAGCACTTTTTTACCTCATTGACTATTCTGCATGTCTTTGGATTCATCTTTGCTGGGCGCCAGAAGATCTGAAGATCAGATCGAATTTATTGACCAATTCATGCATGAAACCAGGGAATTCCAAAGGGTTCACATACTTTGTTTTGCCACTGTATACGGTTTTTGAATTTGCAACATTGCAACACATTTTGCAATTTAGAATTTTTTTTAAAGGGTTATTTGATTTAGGTTTGCATCAAATTTGTTATGATTTTTGTTCTAAAATATATTGCCTTAATAAATATGAACAACTTTATATTTTGAAATGTTAGGAGCCAAAATTGTGATTCTTATAAATCATCCAATATTGAAAAGCATCCCAAAGGTTCCTACATAATCTGCAGAGAGAACACCTTTTGATGGTTTCTCACTGAAAGTGATGTAGAACCTTTGATGTGGGAGTCATTACACAGTTAAACTTCTCTAGCTAGTTGGAAGTGGTTCATAGCTGAACTGTACAATTATTATTGTATATATGGGATAATCTGTATGCTTTTAGGTGGCTTTATAATAACACATAAATATGGCCATAAACAATTACAAAAATCTCCAGAAACACAAATATTTTTAAATAAAAACCAAATGGTGCCATATCACCACAGTCTGTGTTCTTACGGGCCGTCCACACTACAGCTTCGACAGCTTCAAAAACTGTTTCCAACGCGTCTGCCCATTCACTTTGAATGGGGTGACGTCACGTTGCCTCGCTTTTCACCAAACTGAATTGTGGGTAGCATAGCGGTCCGTCTCCGGCGTCAGAAGTTGAACAATGTTCAACTTCTGACGCCGGAAACGCCGGAGTAGCCAGCGCCAGCCAATCAAATCCCGTTTCTGAAAATCTGACGGCTCAAGCCCTAGCCAATCAAACCGCGTCTAAGCTGGGAGAGATATCCCGCCGTTCATTTCTATATTTCAAAAAAAGATGGAGGAGAAACTAATTATCGCCGTAGCAAATCACCCGGTTTTGTATGACCAGAACCTCTTCACCTACCGGGATACAAACCGGAAGAACCAGTCATGGAGGGAGGTGGCAGAGACTGGTAGGTTTTCGCCTGTTTGGGGAGTTTATATATATATATTGCTCGCATAAAATCCCCGGGTTTTTTTGCTTTGTATGTCGGGGGCGGGAGATTCATGTGATTGGTTGTTGGTCGCGTTGCTCGCATAAAATCCCCAAGCTTCAGACACGCCCAGCTCCAAGCTTTTTTTGAAGCTGTAGTGTGGACACTCCGTTATACCTGTAAGACTCAGGTTACCTGACGTGTGTGTGTGGTGTGTGTGTGTGTGTGTGTGTGTGGTGGTGTGTGTGTGTGTGTGTGTGTGTGTGTGTGTGTGTGTGTGTGTGTGTGTGTGTGTGTGTGTGTGTGTGTGTGTGTGTGTGTGTGTGTGTGGTGTGTGTGTGTGTGTGTGTGTGTGTGTGTGTGTGTGTGTGTGTGTGTGTGTGTGTGTGTGTGTGTGTGTGTGTGTGTTGTGTGTGTGTGTGTGTGTGTGTGTGTGTGTGTGTGTGTGTGTGTGTGTGTGTGTGTGTGTGTGTGTGTGTGTGTGTGTGTGTGTGTGTGTGTGTGTAGAGGCAGCCCTGGGAGCTCTGGCCAGAGTGTTGAGGGAGGACTGGAAGCAGAGTGTCGAGCTGGCTACCATCATCATCTACATCTTCTTCTGCTTCTCCAGGTAACACACATTCATTTAGTATGTCTTTCTGTTCTGCTTCATCTTTTTACTTAATGTGACTCTTCTCCTCTCCTCCAGTTTCTCCCAGTTTCACGGGGTGGTGAGTCATTATAAAATTGGCGCGTTGTGTATGAGTGTGGTGGAACACGAGCTGAAGCGACACGATGTGTGGCGTGAGGAGCTGCGCAAGAAAAACAAGGCTTATATCCTTTTATCTGCTCTCCTCTGCTTGTTTGATTTTACAGTCTACCCTCCTCATGTATAGATTTTCTGAGTTATTGTGTATGTGTTCCTTTTCCTTAACACTCTTTGTGTACGTGAGTCAGCACCAGAGAACGGCTCTCTAAGAAGAGACCAGGACAAAGCTGTGAGGAAATACCACGGCCTTCTGTCCAAGCAGGAGCAGCTGCTCCGAGGTACACTCAACACAACTCAAATAATATCTTTTTTTACCACACTATCAGAATTTTAAATGTATCCCCGAGGCTATTTGGTTTTGTAAAAAGTTGCTCCATTTTATAATGAATTAATAAAAGATAAATAAAACATTTTATGTAAATAAAATTTTAAGTAAGAATTTGCAATAAAAAAAGATAAATATAATATTTTAAAATTAAATATGTTTGTAGTTGTATGAAATGTTTTTAGTTGAAATGAAACCAAGTAGAGTACAAATCACAGTAGTAATAACACAAGAAATGCTGTTTTGATTTGCTGTGATGGGAATGTTGTATTGATGCATTAGTTCAGAGTAAAGCTTGACTTTACTGTGCGTCGCTGCTATTCATAGCACTAGAGATTAGGGCTGAACGATATACCGTGTCATGGCGATAACCGCGGTATGCGCATGCGCGGTATTCACACCGCAGGGACGTGCGGTTTTATTCATTTAAAAAAAAAAAATGCTAACGCACTTTAGCACATAATTCAAAATAAGGATACCCTTATTACTTATCGAAACTGCACATACAATATATCCGATTAAAGCCGAGACTCCACAGATTATTTAAGTATAGTATCTAAGCGATCCGATCTCGCGACAGGGGAAGCAAACACAGACATCACAACACGTACCTTTTACGGAGCTTTTGCGGGAGATCGTCTCACCGTAGCTGTCAATCTGATCAAAAGACGTGTTCAATGGCATTAAAACGAGAAAGAAAAAACGCGGCTGAATCGGTTGATCCATAGGTTGATAATGTATCTGTGGCTTTGAAGCAATTGTTTATAATCCATAATTCCATTTTTATGTAAAAATCGGAGCACAAAAGTTAGCTGCTAATGGTAGCTACCAGAGTGTATGCAGCTTCCGGTTTTGGCTACGCGTCACTCTCACTCCTTATTTGTTCATGTGTTGGTGTGTGTGTAGAACTTCCCCTGCATGCACAGCAAACCACCAATCACAATCATTCTTGATCAGATCACAGCAGGCCCCGCCCCGCTAGTTTGCAGACCATCAAAAACACTGGTAAAAAATGAGCGAGGCACAGGAGGATAATACCGGAGAGAATGAAGATTTACTTCCAAGAAGAAAAGCAACATCTGTCATCTGGAACTATTTTGGCCTATGGATTAACCGATTCAGCCGCGTTTTTTCTTTCTCGTTTTAATGCCATTGAACACGTCTTTTGATCAGATTGACAGCTACGGTGAGACATCTCCCCTAGAAGCTACGTAAAGGTACGTGTTGTGATGTCTGTGTTTGCTTCCCCTGTCGCGAGTCCGGATCACTCAGTGATGATACTATATACCTAAATAATCTGTGGAACCTCAGCTTTAATCGGATATCTTGTATGTGCAGCTACGATAAGTAATAATAAGGGTACTTTTATCTTGAGTTCTGTGCCAAAGTGCGTTAGCATTTTTCGCTCAGGGGTCATTTAGATGCTTCTTATGAGACTTGTGTTTTGTTTTGGTAAAAATGGTTTGTATCGTCAGTTAGCTGAGATTATTTCCGTTAATCTGGTATAACACATTAATAGGTTCTTAAATATTACGATCCCCTGAGACACTGTCGTGAAAAAAAAAGTAAAGTACCCGCCGGGACTTTGGGGTTTAACAGGTTAAAAAAAACGCAATATATACCGCAGGGGGGGAAAAAATCGCGATGTCAGTTTTTTTCAATACCGTGCAGCCCTACTAGAGATAGAGATACATTTCTCTCTGTCCCTTTGCCCTTCTCCCAGTGTCTCTTTACCTGCTGTTGAACCTTGCTGAGGACACGAGGACGGAGCTGAAGATGAGGAATAAAAACATTGTCGGTCTGCTCGTCAAAGTTCTGGAGCGGGATGACGAGGAGCTGCTGGTGCTGGTGGTTTCATTCCTCAAAAAACTGTCCATCTTCCTGGAGAACAAGAACGACATGGTGAGTAAAGGAGAAGTGCTCAAGAGTTCCTCCTGTCAGACTACATCGATGCAGCTGAATGGTCTGCATTAAGATGTTTTTACAGTCTTTGATACCCCTCAAATAACTTTTACATACAAAAGTCAGGATTCACCCATTCACACACATTCACACACATTCACACAGAGGCAGAGGCTGCCATACAAGACACCTGCTTAGAGAGAGAACATTCACACTCACACCCTACACCTGTTGGTTCAGGGGCAATTGGGGGTTAAAGGGGCCCTGTTATGACCATCTTCAGGTTCATATCAGTATGTAGTGTCTCTACTGGGACATGTCTCCATGCTTTATTGTTCAAAAAGCTCTTTATTGTTCTCATACTGCCTGTGCTGCAGCACCTCTTTTCACCCTCTGTCTGAAACCAGAGCCCAGTCTGCTCTGATTGGTTAGCTGGTCGCCTCGGTTGTGATTGGTCGACCGCTTAGAGATGTCCCGCCCCATAGCCTATCACGTACAATGTGTTTGAGTGCTAGCCAATAGAAGCGCAAGTGTTACATAGTGATGTCACTATGTCCAGGAAGTAAACAAAGTGTCCAATCCTGGCGTTTCAGGCAGGGGGGGGGCCTCTTTAAATGATTTCCCAAGGTCATATGGACATGTTGACATCAGAACCTGGGGATCATACCACCATCCTTCATATTGGTGGTCATCTACCTCTTGATCCACAGCCTCCCTAACATATTGTCTCATGTGTTTATTTACTGAGACCAAGTAATGTTAAGTCATTGCCAAAGATATTCTGAGCAGTTGTTATGCAGAACCAGATAAGATATTATGTGGGCTGTGATGACAGAGACCCTCTCATTCAGATACTATGTTTGTGTTTTGCAGGCTGAAGTGGATACTGTAGAACGATTGGCTCGTCTGGTTCCCTGTGACCATGACGACCTGTTGAACCTGACCCTGCGTCTGCTGCTCAACCTCTCCTTTGACTCTGGACTCAGAGCCAAGATGGTGGAAGTTGGACTGTTACCAAAGCTGACTGCCTTGTTGGGTAAAAGTACACTCTAACATAGTAGCATACATGGTGGTGTTCATTTCTCCAGTTAATTGGCAGTTGTGCTCAACAATGGATTGTTGACTGATGTTTGGGTGTGTTTGTTGTCACACAGGTGATGAGAACAGCCGACAGGTAGCCCTGCGAATCCTGTATCACATCAGCATCGACGACCGCTTCAAGGGCATGTTCGTTTACACTGACTGCATACCTCAGGTACCATGAAAGACTCTTTAACTCCAGGAGTTATTACTGTTAATGTTAACTTAACATTATAGTCTAGTTGCCAGAATGTGAACCCGGCAATGTTGAGTGTACCAAAGTTATATGTTAGAAATGTATAGAATGGTGCCCCAGCATACAGTTTAATAACTGCCGGATTCTATGTTGGGCAATTTGCACAATTAGCATTAGTTATGTTAATTAGCATTACTTAGCATTATAGCCTATGCGAACAATAGCTTTAAAATGGCTTGGCGAATGTGGACAATACTTGGGGTTATTAAGGATACTAAATCTATTCCTGTCATATGTACTCCCTGTGGGCTGATTTTGATGAATTCTGGGTTAATTTTGAAGTTTAAGAGGACTATGGATCATTCGTATTGGACGAATAGCTTGTATTTTTTTAATAGGTTTACTTGTTGTAGGAGCTATATTGTTCATTTTGTATATATCCACATGATCCAATAACAATTCAAATTCAAACCAATATTCATCAAAAACATCACCCGGAGTACAAATATGGCCACCATCTGCTTTAAACTGCCATTGTTGATCCTGAAAATATCTGAAATGGACTCAGCATCCTCAATGTCCCCCAAAACCTCTCCAAAATTGTAGCCAAGCCATTTTTTAACTATTGTCCACATAGGCTATAATGCTAATTCATGCTAATTAACACAACTAATGCTAATTGTGCAAATTGCCCAACATATGCAGGTTAGCATCCGGCAGCTTCTCTAACATAACACTTTGGAGTACTGAATATTCCCGGCTTCATAATAGGACTTTATGAGCTGCAGACAGACTGTTAATACTGGCATTAAAAGTCTTAGAGTCCCAGGTCATATGTGCGTGTCTTTGTTTCCAGCTGATGCAAATGCTGTATGAGCACGGGGAGGAGGACACTGAGGCGGAGCTCCTCTCCATCTGCATCAACCTGGCTGCAAACAAGAGGAACGCTCAGCTCATATGTGAAGGTACATCTATGACCACATACTGGCTCTCTGTCCCTGCAAAGTCCTTCCGACTTCTGACACTTTTTAGTGTACATATTCCATTATGAAAAGGGTCCTGACCTGTCCTATTAATTAAAAATATTTTGTGATATTATAATTATAATACAATATAATTCCGTTTTTCATACAAGAGTGTCTGTTTGTGTCTTACTGTGTGTCTGCAGGAAATGGGTTGAAGATGCTTATGAAGAGGGCTCTGAAGATGAAAGACTGCCTTCTGATGAAGATGATCAGAAACATCTCACAACATGACGGAGCCACCAAACCTGTGTTCATAGTGAGTTATTAATACACAACAAAACAAACTACTACCAAGAGCAGAACAATTTGTGACCAAATGTTGTTGTTAGTATTAGCATAAGTATTCTGCTGTGTCTCATTTTGGATACGCCAATAGTACACTGCCATGTCGTGCACTGGGAAAATGATCATCGCTGTTCAAAATCATTACTGACCTACTTAAAGACCTAACCCTAACATTCTGATATCAAAATATGGATAAAGTCTCATTTTTGTATATAGTATAGAGTGGTTGTAAGAGGAACTTAGAGGAGGATTGTATATAACCTTCGGTAGATGACGTCCAGCAGGTTGGCAGGAGTTATTGCGTTGAAGCAAATCAATGAACTTCGATTATGATGATATTATGATCTGTTGATGTGTGCAGCATCATAAATGATTATATCCACCTTAAAGAAAGTCCTGTGAAGTCCAGACCAGGGTTTACATTTCTCAAAACACACACAGCAGCAGTGTCCTTGACCGTAGTGACGACCTCCACAATCACTCGCTGTACCAATCATTACCACCTGCTAAATGAACCCAGGAAATGAGGAAATGAAGGGTGGCTAGAGAGTGGTACCTTCACAACATAACTTAGGTTGCATAGCCATGATGGGGATCCTTTAGTGTAGGACGTGTCCAGTGTTCTACTATCACATAGTTGACCGTTGTGGGAGCACCATCCGAGTAATCACAGCTAGGGATGCATATCGTTGACTTTTTTACGATACCGATACCGATACCACTGAACGATACCGATACTCAACCCATACATATCGTGATACTTTGAAAATGTATCATCCCACAATTACTCCCATGAAGCGCTTTACGATATATAGTTAACATGTCAAATGAATATTAAATTCAATTGTGGGACTTCTTGGACCTTTTAGTAGTGAACAAACAATGAAAAATACATAAAAAATATGAAGAAAACCGATTATGGAATATCTTTTATAACACCCGCCATCAGGTGTGCACATCTTGTCAATGCAAATAGACCATTATATATGGGCTCAGAACAGTCTCATAATACACACATGCACACAAAAGGAGTCACACTTGTATTTCTGGATCCACACTTGTGTTTTTCAATGCACACACAAATGTGTTCCGTTTCATATACATGTAAATAAAATCCAAATACAGAAAAAAGTTTTACATATGTATTTTTGATCCTCACATATTTGTTTTCCGTTTAAATCCCCTGAACCTGCAAACACAAACAGCTTTCTGTGCACGGATCGCTGTGCATTCGTGTGTGGGTTTTTTGAGACTCCCCTGACGCTCAGCCGATTCGTACTTGTAATTTTTTCTATCTATAGCCAATCAGATGTCTCCTCAATTCTAAGCCAATCACATGAGAGCGCCCCCACGAGGGTAGATTTCTTGCGTTCATGACGTAGCGCTTCATGTACGCATTTTGCACAGTCCTGCAGGCGCTAATCTCAGGACACCTCCACTCTCAGTACAGCGCCACTTTCCGAACAGGAAATGCACGCAAATACAAGCCTTTATATTATTAAGGTACAGCGCCACTTTCCAAACCATTGATGAATGCTTGTGTACACAAAAACGGCAGGCAAAACCGTTTTAAATGTGTGTTTCCTGTATGGCGAATACAGCTGCTTTATTTATGTCTGTATGAAGTTGTTGTGAGTGTGGAGGGAGCAGCTACAGGTTAGCTTAGCCTAATCGATCAGTGCACTACGAAGCCAGTGCTAGACAGTGTCCGCCGGTCATTATTTGAGTCTGATGGAGACACGCAGCTCTGATCACCTGAAGCCCCGCCCTCTGTTTAGCGAGCTGACCGGACTGCGCAAAATGCGTACTGTATATGAAGTGTCATGAACGCAAGAAATCATACCCTCGTGGGGGCGCGCTCATGTGATTGGCTTAGAATGAAGGAGACATCTGATTGGCTATAGATAGAAAAAATTACAAGTACGAATCGGCTGACCGTCAGGGGAGTCTCAAAAAACCCACACACGAATGCACAGCGATCCGTGCACAGAAAGCGGTTTGTGTTTGCAGGTGCAGAGGATTTACACGGAAAACAAATATGTGAGGATCAAAAATACATATGTAAAACTTGTTTCTGTAATTGGATTTTATTTACATGTATATGAAACGGAACACATTTGTGTGTGCATTGAAAAACACAAGTGTGGATCCTTTTGCGGATCATGAAATACAAGTGTGAATCCTTCTGTGTGCATGTGTGTATTATGAGACTGTTCTGTGCCCATAGTTATAGCACCGTTATAATTAATGTAGTGCTGTCAAAATTATCGCGTTAACGGCGGTAATTAATTTTTTGAATTAATTGCGTTAAAATATTTAACGCATTTAACGCATGCCACCAGTGGCAGCGCCAGGGTATGGCTGGGGTAGGTTACACCCATACCAAGAAATGGCTTAGCCCCACCATGACAAATGATGTTAAAGTAAGGAAAATAAAGTCTGCCAACTCGCGCGGAGTAAATTGCACAGACAGCAGTTAGTAAGATTGATTTCAGTAGCCACGGTTTTGAAAACTTTTGTCACGTAGTGATCGTCTTCTCAATAGAACATCTTTGATAACGGTGTGGTGTTGTTGCAGGAAGTCCCGACGGAGAATACTTTTGCTGTAGTACAGGGGTGCACATAACTGGTACGCAGGTTATGTGCGTAATCTCTCTGAAATGCGTACCGTCACTTGTGTCACAAAGCGCATTTGCGTACCGACGTACTTGTGAAGCTTTTCCAGAAGGCGGTTAGATCACCGGACGACAGAGTCGGTCTCCCTGTGCACAGACAGGGCTGCTGTTAACGTCGGTCTGTACAACGGAATTGTGCCAAAACTACGCCAACCGGCTGCGGAGGGAGACTCCCCCCCCTTCACTGGAGAACTGCGCTAAAACAGCTGATCGTTCACACTCTGTGGTCACTCCACTAGCCGCCCCCCCCCTCTGTCGACTTTCCTGAAGTACTCCCTCTTTGATAGAAATCAACACGTAATGAATTAAGACCCCACGGTTTGATGATTGATAGGTGTGCGGGTTGTCTTTCATTTTGACACGCAGAATTTTTTTATAATAAACATAGATACTGTATGTTAAATGGATATATCCGCCTTCTTTCATTTATCTTTCCATTCCCACAACAATATACATAAATAAATTGCATATTTTGGACATAGTTCGAATGGTGATTAATCATGATTAATTAATTTTTAAGCTGTGATTAATCTGATTAAAATTTGTAATCGTTTGACAGCCCTAAATTAATGTTAAACCTGAGATTCGACTAGAGAACAAATAAATAATAGAATAAAGGTCATGAGATCTCGGCATTGCACAAACAAACAAATCTCATCTTTAAAATCAACATTTGCCTTGACTGGTGAGAGAAAACAAATCCCATCACAGTTCATTTGTGGGACTTTTACCTTTCTAGTATTGAACATGAAGAAAAACGATTATGCAATCTAATTTATAACATCCGCCATCACGGGCCACGGACTCACTTTTAAAATTAATTAAAAAAAATATATATATATATATATATTTTTTTTAAAGTATCGAAACCGGATCTGATTTCGGTACGGTATACCGTAGCCACCAGTAACCGGTAATACCGGATACCGGTATGCATCCCTAATCACAACGCATTCTGCATACAAAGAAAACACAGCATAGGCTGCACCGTTAGAGGTAGTATTCCAGCAGTACAGGCGGTCAGCTATCTGAATGAAGGGCTTGCTCTGTCTCAGGACTATGTTGGTGACCTGGCAGCGGAGATCCGGGCGGAGGAAGAGGAGGAGTGGGTTCTGGAGTGTCTGGGGACTCTGGCTAATCTCACCATCCCTGACCTGGACTGGGAGCTGGTGCTGAAGGAGTACAACCTGGTCCCCTACCTTAAAGACCGCCTCAAACCAGGTTTCATTATAGCTGATACAGCCACACATTACTAAAGATGTGTTTCCATTGACATATACAGTAATGCACATGAATGTAGCATATGCAGTAAGCAGAAAAGACTCAAACTAATGGGAGGAATGTATCATTTTTTGCCTGCCGCATATTTATATTATTGCAAGTTATTGTTTTATTGGTGTTTACTTGAAGTTTATTAACAGAATATTCAGTAACATTCATTACCTCAGACATATTGTTTTCACTGCTATTAACTACATTTTATGGATCCTTGCAATAAAAGTCTTATTATTATAATTCTTATTAGCAGTTTGAAAGCGTATATAATCCAACACATCAGTATTACATTATTATTATTATTATAGTATTTTAAACTTCAAAATCCAGAGTCCATTTCTACTAAAACAACAGGGAGAACCAGTGTTCACTAAAGTGTCATCTTGTTTGTGTCTGTGTGTGTTAAGCCTCAGCAGAGGATGACCTCATCCTGGAGGTGGTGATAATGATCGGAACAGTTTCCATGGACGACGCCTGTGCCGCCATGTTGGCAAAATCTGGCATTATCCCTGCGCTGATCGAGCTGCTCAATGGTAACACACACAGCTGTGGTTTTTAACCGATGTTGTGTTTCAGATCCGGTCAGTCCACTCAGACTTTTACACGTTTCACTGAGATCTTTAAAGACCATCACTTTTCTGTTGAAATACCTCATGACATTAATGTCAAAGAACAGGCTGCTCATTGCTCACTATATTTTAAAAGTAAAACAAATAATCCAAATGATAATCTTACTGGCATGTGAAAAGAGACGTTACACCTGATGACATTAGCACTTTGCTAACCTGCTTTCCATATGTTCTTGTGTTTTTGAATGCAGCCCAGCAGGAGGATGATGAGTTTGTGTGTCAGATTGTCTACGTCTTCTATCAGATGGTGTTTCACCAAGCTACCCGTGATGTCATCATCAAAGACACCCGTATCCTTCCCACAGTGCACTCTGTTCAGCCTACATGTAAAGATGAATGAGGAGACTCTCTCGGTTCACACTGTGAAATCTCAACACACAAGAAACTCTTTCCTTAACCTTCTCTGTAGAGGCTCCAGCCTACCTGATCGACCTGATGCACGACAAGAACGCTGAGATCAGGAAAGTGTGTGACAACACCCTGGATATCATCGCTGTAAGTCAAACACACACAGCAACAAATGGAAAAAGACGTTTCTTTAAATTTGTCTGTAGGTTGTACTTTCTTTACCTTTTTCTATGTCCTCCAGGAGTACGATGAGGAGTGGGGCAGAAAGATTCAGTCAGAGAAGTTCCGTTTCCATAACAACCAGTGGTTGGAGATGGTCGAGAGTCGCCAAGCTGACGAGTCTGAACCGTATCTGTATGATAACGACAACGACAGGACGGATCTGTTCTATAGCGCAGGTACACACACACACACGCACACACACACACACACACACACACACACACACACACACACACACACACACACACACACACACACACACACACACACACACACACACACACACACACACACACACACACACACACACACAGACTTGCAAGTGAAGGCTGGTCATTTTGTCTTCTCTGTTTTTTTCAGTTCACCAAGACACCTTCATATTGTGCCATTAACAGATGATTGCAAAAATGTTCAATACATTTGTTTTTGAGCATACAGTAGTAAAGGGGAAAAATGATTTATTTTTCAACCTGACAAAAAGCCACTGAATGAAAAATAAATGGATTGTTACTGATGCAAATCTCCTGCTAACTTTACCGGCATTCTGCCTGAGGGCTCCCTCAACTGAAGGTGATGTTTCTTTTGGGGAGTATTGCAGAATAAGACAAATCTGTGGAAAGCACACCATTATGATAATGACATGTTTAGTTCAGCAGGATCATCTCTACATATGAACTGAACTTTAATCATTTTAGAGGCGTTACTCCAGAAGTAAAAAGCTAACGCTAGGCTATAAAGGAAATAGATCACAGTCCCATGGCTGCGTATCACCACCGCTAAGCTAAAGGCGGTTACTTTAGTTCCTCACTGACTTCATCAGCACAGACAGCAGCTGACTCACTCGAGGAGCAGCAGCATGAGTACAGGAATCACATTTGAAGGAATTCACCAACACTTGTGTTTGCTTTGACATTCTTTCTCATGAGACCGCTGAGTAGAAGCTGCAGTGAGTAGTGTCAAGAGCCTGTGAAGAAACGTTTTGTTTCTGAAAGTAATGTGCCTGTGTGTGTCTTCAGATGGAATAACTCCAGCAGACGGTTCAGTCAGCCCAGACTTCTTCAATGACCTACAGCCTCAAAATGGAGACATGCACCATACAGCGTGAGTGAACATACTCCAGAAAGCTACTTCCTCTTGTGTTGATGTATGCACCATTATTCACAAGCAAATTCATTGTATGT
Organism: Gymnodraco acuticeps; assembly: GCF_902827175.1. Classification (NCBI taxonomy): domain Eukaryota; kingdom Metazoa; phylum Chordata; class Actinopteri; order Perciformes; family Bathydraconidae; genus Gymnodraco; species Gymnodraco acuticeps. The sequence goes on along the minus strand of NW_022989762.1, from coordinate 261,956 downwards.
GTAAACCTGCTTGACAATGAACCTGGTTCTGATTTTAACACACACAGATAAATATGCAAACAGTAGGTTAGTTCATCCAAAGAAAGTTTGGCACACGCTTGAATTTAGCTACTTTATATTACTGTAACTATTTATCTGTTCTTTTTATGTTACATTTTCTATCCTCTTTCCAGAGATGGCAGCGATGTGTTTGACCAGACCAGCTCCTCTCCTGGTCGTCCAGCTACTGCGTACGGCTTCAGACCTGATGAACAACCCTTCTATCAGTACTCATAGACAACACACACACACACACACACACACACACACACACACACACACACACACACACACACACACACACACACACACACACACACACACACACACACACACACACACACACACACACACACACACACACACACACACACACACACACACACACAGGGCATCCTGTCATCCCCGTACACCCCCTGCATGTCCACTCTCACATCTTTAGATTGCATTTCACTGCTAGAATCCCTCAGTACTGAAGGCATCACGTGGGGTAGCCACTGCAACACTGGTCATAGTGCAGATGATGCAGTCTCCTTCCATACAGCATTTCATTCACTCAGCATTATGAAACATACACGTCTTCCTTACTGAGTACAGCTTTCTTCTAGTGTCTTCCCAGTGGCTCAGCAAATCAGTTAAAGAATGTGAACACTTAGAGGGAAACTTCATTATATTTCAACCTGGACCCTGTAATCCTATTAGGACGTTCTGGCTCTGATAGTTGCTATAAGTGTGTGACAACATGTTGGAACTAGTCCAGGTTGAAAAACATGTAACTATCCTTTCAAATGTTTTAAATATCTTGATATATTTTGCATGTTTTCTCATGTAATATATATATATGCTTTGCCTCTGCAAATCCCCTAAAAAACAGTCAAAGTTTAAACTCCATTTCTGAACAGTTTTAGATCCACTTCGACTCACTATCTATCACTGTGTTATTAACATGCACTACAATGTATACATTGCTTTGTTTTCTCACTGTAAAATGGGAACATTGCTGATCCCTATAACTTAGGGTGCTTTTTCACAGGCAAACCAAACTTATCTTCAGCCCCCTCGGTCATAGTTTAATCTCCCTGCCATTATTCTCAATTTCCCCCAATGTGCTGTATCGGTTAGCGATGTTAAACCATAACAGTATTACATGTATTTAGCAACGAGAAAAGTAGAAACCCTGTCACTTCAGACGAAGTGGATAAGCAATATGTCACTACATGATAACAACTAATGTCATTGACCTGCTACCATAAGCCCCTTATCCTGTCTGGTCCCCTTAAACAACAATGGGGAGGTTTACCTGCAGGAAGTGACGGGTCCTTGAGTCTCTGCCAGCACATGTAGCAGCTGGCACACAGTACAGGGCTCTCTGTTTCTCTGTGTTACTCTTAGTTAGTATAGGAGGAGAGAAAACAAGCCCATGAAATAACTGGCTTTAAAGGCACAATGGGTAGGATATGTTGGTTGCACAAAACATTGAAATAGGCCCCTCCCCTGCAAGCTTTAGGGCCCCAGCACATGTAGCTTCCTCTGGGATGCCTGCCTATGATCTGGCTCCTGGCCGCTACGCTTTTATAGAAGCTAACACCTTAAAAGGTCCCTAACAAAGCTTTATGAAAAAAAACCATGTATTACACTATCCATTAAGGAAACATCCAACTCATTGTGCCTGTAAGTCTATTGGATAGCATGAGAGGAGCCTTGTTTTCCCATTGCAAAAATCATGTCCACAATCCTCAGAGGCCCAGATCTAGCTCACCTAGAAGGTGCCACATTAAAAGCATTTCTATGCTTAATACAACATACATATAGTAGTATGCAAGTTCTGTTGAATGTTCCATACTGACTCTATTTGACAACAAGTCAAAGCTATAAATGCACCATGAACTGTGACTGGAAATGTACATGTAGTTCCCTTGAGCTGACAGAACTAAAGAACAGAGCATATCTGAATGTAGGTCAGAGCAGCATACACTTTGAAGAACACACTGTATAGTGCCATTGACTGACCCACATCTGAGAGGAGTGCAGACTGATACTTTAGAGGCATATTTGCACATATCGTTTATTGTTGATGCATGGTTATATTTTCTTTTTATTAAGTTATTAGTGTTTGTATATAATAGTGTTTTTTATAATTGATCTTATCGCTACCTAACAACACTGTAAACATGGACTATTGTTGGACTATAGAAACTCTCCATCTTATTTTCTGTCATGCTCATAAAAACAAGTCCCACATTTCATAAGACTGTTTCAAATGTCTCAGAATGATTTCCTGCACAGTTCCTTTTGTATTGATATATTTGATGTCTGGCTGACGGCTTTGAATACAAATGGTTTGGTGTATATTTATTAAATCAGCCTTTGCCATGGACACACACGGACATTATTGAAAATGGGATGAAAAAAATTAAATCTTTTCACAATATTTTATCTTTGACAAAACAAAATTAAACCTTTTAAAAGATAAATAACAAAGTAACAAATATTGCCCATTTGACCCTTACTGCAGTTGCAGTTATTACCTTCTCAAACTGTTTCTTTCTTCTTACTTTCTCGTACATACTTAGCCTCAATTGTTTGTGTTTAATAAAGCAACACTGTACCCTGAAATATGCTCTACAAAGCTCACATGTTGTTATCATCACCAATGTGTTCCAGATAACCTTCTTCTTCTTCCCTGGCTTAACCCTTTGTTCTGACTGACACCACATTTCTCTATAACATTACTGTGATGCCTTTTTACACAGCTGTGTAGGATCGTTCATTCTGATTGGTCGATTTATAGTAGGTCACTGCTATGATTAACAGACTGTTACTATGGACACAGTTGTGATCTCTAAACACAACAAGCAGGAACACTGACATCCATTTGTTCTAAATCAGTTTTTGAATCAAACATAAAGTAGCCGAGTTCATTACTGCCATATAAACACCTTCTGGTTGAGCCCCCCCCCCCCCCCCCCCCCCCCCCCATGCAAAAGAATGGCCAGCTTGTGTACATGATGTTGTACATAATAGGTCTGTGTCAGCAAAACAGCAGACTAATCAGTAAGAGCAGCTTCAAAACCAGATTGTTGACAAGTTTGATATCTTTATTGAGGAATCCGTTCAATGATAGCAGAACATCACAAATGTAAACAGCAAAATAGTCTAAATAAGTTGAATCATTATTAAAAAAGTTGTGGAAGTATGTGTCTTCTTAAAAATGTAGTATAAATGTGTATGTAACACTAATAATATGGGTAATAATCTCCTTTGTGCATTTATTCACTTTATTAACCTCTACCATTTAATAAGGGAGCTCCAACAGTCAGTCGTCATGGTTACGGTGTCAGGCTGTATGGCCGCTGTTGGGACGGGGGCTGATGACCGTCTCCACCTCAGTGATCTCAGTAACAAGGTCTCTGATGATCGCCACGCTGTCCAATGGCAGCTCGGCAACACTCTCACACTGTGCTCCCATTGGCTGAGGGCTTTGAAGAACCTCCTCCTCCTCCTCGTTTTCTTTCTCTCCTTCTTTTCCTGCTTGCTCTCCTTCCTCCTCTGCTCTCTCCTGATCTTCTTTCCTTTCCTCCATCTCTCTCTCTTCCCCATCCTCCCCCCCCCTCTCTGCCTGCTCTGTGGCGCCCTCTGCTGGCTCAGAGGATTTCTCACCTTCATCCACAGACTCACCTCCTGATTTGGCTTCACCTTCAACTCTTCCCTCC